>NC_080426.1:47105474-47405474 GCF_029873635.1 Malania oleifera | reverse complement strand
TGAGCATGGTTCAGATTCGGTTTCTTAGATTTTTGAGATTTTTGTGATTAAATTAAACTCTAACTAAAAATTTAACACACGTAAAATTAACTAAACAAATGCCAGGCTCAATCTCAGAATAACAAAATAAGTAAACCCTGTAATCGTCTAACTGAATAAAAATACTTACTTTGAACACAAGTCCAAACAAGATTAAATTCTAACAACATAGAACCACTAACTTTAATAATAAAATCTTCCAAAGATTTATTTAAATTCCAATGAAGACTCTAAATAAGAAAAAAAAAAAACTGATTTTTATAATAAATGATAACCCAAACAAATATTTAAGATTCAAAACAAGACTTTAAAAAGAACAATCTAAACTTAATTATTCAAAATAACTCAACTAAATTAAAATTCCAACAATGACTTTGAATAAAAAAAAAAAGACAAGTAATAATAACCCAATCAAAAAAATTAAAAATTCCAATGGAGACTTTTAAATAAAATAAGAATAACAATAATTAAAACAAGTATTTAAATGGAAAAGAGAAAAAGAGAGAGAGAGAGATAAGAGAGAGGTCGTAGGTGAGTTGCTAGTTGGTGCTCTAGTCATCCACAGCACTGCTGCTGCTCTCCCACCCGAAAACCCTATGAAGAAAAACTCCTTTAAAAGAGAGAGAGAGAGAGAGAGAGAGAGAGAGAGAGCGAGAGAGAGAGAGAGAGAGAGAGAGAGAGAAGAGAAGAGAAGAGAAGAGAGATAAGATAAGAGATGAGAGAAAGAGAGGTAGAGAGAGAGAGCTTTTTTTTTTTTTTGGTTTTCTTTCTCCTCGCACGGCTCCCATTGACAAAAGCTACCCTCTCACCAAAAAAAGCTCCCTTTTTAAGAACCCTCCAAAGCAACCCTAAAAGCCCTCTTCCAAACCCTCCTTACGGCTCCAGCGCTAAGCCCTTGCAGCTACATGGGCAAGTCACATCATGTGCCTATAGCCTAGTTGCTTCTCCCCACTCCCAGTAGCCCTACGGTTGTCCACCAGCTCCTCTCGTCAAGGCCCAGCTCACATTCACACATGGCCCTTGCATGAGGTTCTTCATGGATTCTCACGAGCACAACCCATATGCATGCAGCCCAGCGCCTGTTTCCACGAACTGCATACAGCCTGATCTCCTTCACACATGCACACCAAGCTCTTCATATCGCTTGCTTCAATTTCTAACGCATGCAAGGGTGGCTTTAATTTCCACAATTTTTTCTTTAAATGTCTAAGAAAACCTCGGATGCTCACAATCTTGATTTGGACTCCGCCTCACATACACGGCTCTCTATGAACACAGCTCGGCTTCTGAAAATTATCTTTGACGTGTAATCTCATTTAATGTTTATGTACATGGCACCTCTTCATGCTCACGACTTGTCACGCCCCGAACCCCGGATAGGTCCCAGGTGTGAATATAATAACCTAACATGTCTTTGTATCAACTAAACATACATGATACAATACTGAAGGAGGGTCTGACCTCATGGGGTACACGTGAACCCTATACACATTGACATACATATCCATACTCATCAAATACACAGCGAAAAATGTTCTTTCTATAAATACATCATACCATACCAGATTCTATACAGAACTAGAATATACGTTCCCAAAATTACAGTACGTACTCTGGGTGTCTACAAAATCCAACAATGACAACCCGGTTACAAAACTCGTACCTACACAGGTACTAAATGTAGCTAAACGATACCCTCATTTCTAGACGCTAGGATGCTAGTTTCGGCTACCTGAAGGACCTAAAAAACATCTGTATATTCGGGGTGAGACACCTCTCAGTAAGGAAGAAAGCAGGTTATATCAGTGTGTGCCATATGAGTGTTATTTCGGCGTGTGATACACTCGAATAACCACACAAAATGACCCATATTCACACATTAAATAATTTGTTATGCAACAATATCAAGCAGCAATATCCACAAACAATCATTATTCACCAATAACTGTACTCGCAACTAACCATTGTTCACAAACCAACAGTATATTTCATCATTCGGTACTCACGTCAGCCAATTAAATTGTGAAAGTTGTATTCCTGCCACACAATTTCTTTTCCATATATATATATATATATATATGTATATTATATCAAAATTCAATATTTCCAAAATGCCCAATTGTTCGAATAAATCACACCTAAATATACATATTTTGTATATTCAAATTAACCAGTTCAAAATTTAATAAAAACCTACTATAATTAATTCCCCTTACCTGGTTTCCTAGATTACGCCCGCAAAGACCCCAAATGATGTCCGCGTCACACACCTGAACCCTAAATCAAAAACGCTAGTTTATCAACTCAAATCCTAAAACAATGCTCATTTAACATTTCCTAGGTTCCATATGCCTCAATCTAACAATAAAACTTTATAATATCTCACTTACCCTAATTTTCTAGATGGTGCCTCGAAACCTCAAATTGAAAATTTGCGCCACATAGGTTTGAGAGAATCTTCCCAGGAATCTCGGGGTGATTCTTGATCATTGAAATGAGCCTTAATGGAGCCAAAATTTACGGTGGAAGGTTGGAGGGTCGTGGGTTTGCAGGAGGGAGAGAAGAGATATTTTTGTTTTTGATTTTTCAAATGGGTCTCGGTTGTTTATAGTTTCAACTCTACTGACAAAAACCATCACTGGTTTTCTTGGTATCTCAAAAAACCATCGTCAATTTTCTATTTAACTAGCCTAGTTCTTAACATTTACCCTTTACTAACCCATAGTAAAAACCCAAAATCGTCACCGATTTTCTATTTTTTCCAGAAAATCGTCATCGATTTTCTCCTTAACCAAACCAAAAACTTATTTTTCCCATTTCTTTTATAATTTTATTTTCCCGGGTTCTTACATTCTCCCCTCCTTAAATAATTTCGTCCTTGAAATTAGTTAGTTTGTCATTTTTCACTATTTAAAAGTTAAGTAACCACATTTACACAGTTCCATATATTCTAACATATAAATCATCAAATCATTTAAACTCAATCAAGACTATCATTTATACAATCATATATATTACCTGTGCCTTTAGCATTATCCCCCTCAGCCATACCAATCATGTAAACACGCATTGGGCTGCCGCCGCCACGAGGCATCGGGTTATTTCTCATATTCTGATCAGGAGCAGGTGCATTGCCTGGTGGAGTACAATAATCACAAGTTATGTGGTCATATTTGCCACACCTATAGCATATGGTATTCCCACCCCGACATTCTTCCCAATGCCTTTGATTACATCTGGCACAAAGGGGGTGGAATGAGTTCTCCCGATAGTCTCAATCCATCCTATCTAACCTCTGACCCCTAGCATCTTGATCTCCCCTCCAGGAATCTTGTCGAACATTAGTATGTGAGCTAGAAGGTATGGATCTCTTCTTCTATTTCAATTCTGCCTTATTCTCCTGTCTACTGACCTCAACTTCCATGGCTCTATCCACTAGCTCAGAGAAACTCAGAGTCATTAATGCCACCATCTGAGTGCGTATCCCTGACCTCAATCCTTACTCAAACATTCGAGCTTCTAGCAGCTCGTTTGAAACCATGTGTGGAGCGAAACGTGATAACTTCACAAACTTGACTGCATATTGTTGCACTGTCATGGACCCTTACGTCAAATGTAGAAACTCCTTTGCTTTCGCCTCTCGGGTGGCAACCGGGAAGTATTTGCCAAAGAAGACTTCCCTAAAGCTACTCCAGGTAATAGATGTATACCTTGGATGCTGCCCCTCCACCAGTTTTGCCGACCTTCACCACCTCTTGGCCTCCCCAACCAGCTTAAAGGTGGCATATTGTACCTTCTGCTCCTCAGTGCAGTGTAGAATAGTCAGGAGTTCCTCCATCTGCTGAATCCAGTCCTCAACTACAATCGGATTTTCACTTCCTTCAAAAGCCAGCGGACTTGTTCAGTAATTGCTGAAATGTGCAGTCCCTAACTGCCAGTGGCTGACCCTACTCCCCTGAGCCTCCTTCCTAGCATGACGTGTTATACTACGCAGCACCGTCATAACATCAACGTCATCCTCACTAAAGGTATCCATGTGTATATCTCCTCTAGTATCAACGTCCTTCCCCCTAGGATCAATACTGAAGACAAAATAAAAATACACTTATAATCCTTCATTTATCATATCTGAAACAAGTTTAATACAAAAATTTACTATAACATACTAGCTCTACTCCACAATTCATTCATACCGTCTTACTACAGAATCGTAACACCAACACCACAACGTGCTCATCCAACCTACCGTTCCAACTTACGTGCCCAGGTTCCAGTCTCTCAACCTAGAAATGAAACCATTAATGGATTTATCGTAGTTTTCCAGAAATCATACCCCTGGAAAAATATAGAAGACCATCAAGGGATTACCACCTCCAAGTTTCTAGACCACTATTCCTCCTAACCTACCCACTCTTATCCTTATCCTAACTCGAACCTATGCTCTGATATTAATTATCCTTAAAGTCCGCAAGACCGTTAGGCTCTGATACCAATTGTAATGCTTCGAACCCGCCAAGTGGGACCTAAAGGTTACGTGTTTCAATCACCTGTTCCTGATACCAAACACCATAATCATGCAGCGGAAATAAGATAAACAACCTCTAATTAAATACCAGAGTCTATCTATATATATATACATATCCCTTAAACATCTACAGCCATTTTTTTTATATTACATACCAGTATTTCGAAAAAAAAAACATAAACTATACGTAATCTGTTTTTACAAACTCCCCAAAATTACCAAAACGCTACCCTTCCGGAGCCCTAAGCTCGATCTCCTGATGAACCTAAAAATTTAATCATCCACTAGGCTGAGACACATCTCAGTAAGGAAGAATCAATTATAGCAATGTGTGGCAAAGAGTTTAAATAATACAGAACATATATTCATTTATATTTCACTGTCAACAGCAGCTGAGAAAATGCATCAAGAATATCAATATTGATCTCTGATTTCATATTCACATTTATAATTATTTTTAATGATAATACCCAAGAATAGGGAAGATTACCCGCTCACACAAGTAGCTTCCCTCTGCTCTAATACTAATATCAGAATACTCACCTTACTCAGTAAGCCCTCGGGCTATGTATATAGGAAAAGTTTCCCAAGAATAAGGAAGGTTACCCACCGATACAAGTAGCTTCCCTCTGTTCTAATACCAAGCTGAAAATGACAGGGTACTCGCCTTTCTTAGAAGGCTCCTGACAGAAGGTTCTACCTTGCCATAAATATACATATTATTAATGTAATATACCATTCATCTTATCAGTTCACATTCCATATAAACATTCCACACAAGAGAACACTGTCCACACATGACTCTCATTCATACAAAATACACGGTCCACACAGGACTTTCCACCCAGAATACAAGGTCTACACAGGACTAGTCCACACAGAACTGACATCACACAAAAAAACATGGTCCACCCAGGACTGGTCCACACAGGACTAACGTCTTCCCATAATACATGGTCCACACAGGACTAACATGTTCACAAAATACATGGTCTACACAGGACTGGTCCACACAAGACTAACATCATCACAGAAATACATCATCCACACAAGACTAACATCATCACAGAAATACATCATCCACACAGGACTAACATCTTCACAGAAAAGCATCGTCGCCCACATAGGCACCACTAACCACCAGTACCAATCCCCATGACCTACCTATAGTAATCAATAGAACAACTCCTCAGGCCTGCCAATGCTCTACCCCAATATGTAGTGATAATATACGAAATCCTCAGGCTTGCCAACGTATATCGTGCTTACATCTAGGCAATATAACGAACTCCTCAGGCCTGTCAATGTTATATTGTGATACACACAAATAACCACACAAAATGACCTATATTCACACACCATATAATTTGTCATGCAGCAATCTCAAGCAACAGTATTCACAAATAATCATTATTCACCAACAACTGTACTCGAAACTAACCAATGTTCACAAACCAATAGTATATTTCATTATTCTGTACTCACATTAGCGAATTAAATTGTGAAAGTTGTATTCCTGCCACACAATTTCTTTTCCATATATATATATATATCAAAAGTCAATATTTCCAAAATGCCCAATTGTTCAAATAAATCATACCTAAATATACATATTTGGTATATTCAAATTAACCGATTCAAAATTTAATAAAAACCTACTATAATTAATTCACCTTACCTGGCTTCCTAGATTACGCCTGCAAAGACCCCAAACAATGTCCGCAGCACACACCCGAACCCTAAATCAAAAACCTAAGTCATCAACTCAAATCCCAAAACAACACTCATTTAACATTTCCTAGGTTCCATATACCTTAATCTAACAATAAAACTTTAGAATATCTCACTTACCCTGATTTTCTAGATGGTGCCCCAGAATCTCAAACTGAAAATCTACTCCGTGTAGGTTATAGAGAATCTTCCTAGGAATCCCGTGGTGGTTCCTGATCGTTGAAATAAGGCTTAACGGAGCCAGAATCAACGGTGGAAGGTTGGAGGGTCATGGGTTTGCATGAGGGAGAGAAGAGATATATTTGTTTTGATTTTTCAAATGGCTCTCGGTTGTTTATAGTTTCAGCTCTGCTAACAAAAACCGTCGCCGGTTTTCTTGGTCTCTTAGAAAACCATCACCAGTTTTCTATTTGACCAGCTCAGTTCTTACCATTTACCCTTTACTAACCCACAGTAAAAACCCCAAACCGTCGCTGATTTTCTATTTCCTCTAGAAAACCGTTGCCGATTTTCTCCTTAACCAACCCAAAAACTTCTTTTTCTCATTTCTTTTATTATTTTATTTTCCTGGGTCCTTACAGTATTATTGTGCGAATTAAGGCTTCATGGAAGCATTACTCATTTTTAGCTTCTTGAATGAATCAGGTCTTGAATATCTTTTTTCACTTTTCCTAGTAGAAGCAACCTCTTTCAAATTTGAAAGAAAGATCTATATGTCTAGCCATAGACTGGGATTATTGTTCTTAACATAGTGGACGGAAAATAATGGAAAAGTTGTCATTGATATTGAATATTGGTTGAAAAGATTCTCTAAATTTCAACCTTTTCAAGTTCATAACTACTGGAATGAGCGTGTACAGACCAGGGTCGAATTAAGGTGTGGTGAAGGTATGCAATGATTGGGATGATTTTTTAAATATGCAATAGAGCTAGTTTGAGAGATCTTTTGAAACTGTTCATCACGTACAGTAAACAAGGAATGGGATGCATGAAAGAGAAGCAATGCGCTTTCTTCAAATGTCTATGCATGGGTGGGTTGCTTATGGAACTAAGATGATTAATTCAGAGCTTGTCCAAGGTTTATGGGACCAAAGCCCTTACACTTCATATTATATAGCTTTTCCCCCAAGGAAGTTCCATTTTCACCATTTGAGGAAGATTTTTCCAGCTTCTTTGAGACAGACTTTATAGTATATATTGTGCCAAGGTTCACAAAAGCATTACTCATTTTTAGTTTTAGCTTCTTAAAAGAATCAGGTTCTGAAAATCTTTTCCACTTTTCCTAATAGAAGCAACCTCTTTCAAATATGAAGGAAAGATCTATATGTCTGGCCATGGACTAGGATTATTGTTCTTAACATAGTGGACAAAAAAAAATTAGGACAGATAGGAATTGTTGCTGATATATATTGTCTAGGAAGAAAGACCGTCAGTAATAGTCTTTATATTAGTGACGGTTTTCATCAACTGTCGCTAATCATTCAACTTAGTTAAGCAGCTAATCTATTAATTTTATTAATAAAATTAATAAAATATAATATAGTGACTAAATGGTTATCAAAACACTCCAGAGTAACTTTAACTTATATTTAAATTTGTAATTAATTATTAATTCGATTAACCGAATTAAAAAATATATTTGAAAGTGGAATAGTGTACCCAAGAGGGGAGCGAATTGGGTTATTTAAAAATTTTAGATTCCTTTTTTTGAGTTTCTTATTTTATTAAACACACAGATTTATCAATTCACAAACAAAAGCTGAGACACGCCACAAGTTAATTTAAAACGTAGTCAATCAAACAATAATTCAAAAATAACCAATCACAAATATTTAACCAACTAAAATGATGCAACACTTTGTGTACATTCAGCTTTTGTCAACAGCCCTGTAAATGATGTGCAAGCCCTATTTTTGGAATGAAATTTTATTGCATTCTCTTAATTAAGATTTCCAAAAATTAACCAACGTACTCCCTTGTGGGTTTCTGCATACGGTTAATTGAAACTTAGTTTCCTTGTATTAAGAGTCTTCTTTAAATTTAGCGTTAATCCCTGCAGCCTGCACTTAGCATACACACATACAATATGTAAAGTGCTGAAATTTAAAAGAGTGGGGCAAAAAGAACACCACGATTTTACGAGATTCAGCTTATCCCTAGCTTACGTCCTCGCCTTTGGCTAATAACCCCAAAGGGCTCCATAAGTAACACTCTTTCCGGGTAGAGCAAACCATTTACAAATTTCCCTCCGTAAGGGCAGAGCACCCTCTCCAAGTGATTCCCCTTGCTCGGTCCAACAATCCAATCACCTTGGAATCATCAACAATCTACAAGAAAATAATCAAGAGATTTTTGTACACAAAATACTCTCCAATAGAGCTGATTAGTACAATATCAAAACTATAAACTTCAAAGTAATACAATATGAAATTGAAATTGAAGCTCAAGGAGTTTTATCACTAATTAATTCTTTCAACGAATGAAAGATTCATACTTGATGCACACAATCAATGATTGGGAGTCAGCAATTCTCAGTGGAATTTGTGAGCAATATGTGAGCAAGAGAGCCTTTGAAAGATGAGAGCAATTTAGAGAGTTTAAGAGCTGAAATTGATGCTTGGTGAATAAAATCAATGATCTTGAGGCTATTTATAAACTTAAGAAAAGGAATTTACTTGATCCCCAAGTTTACTTGGAGTAGTGCCCAAGTTTTATATAAGTTTGAGCCCAAAACAATCAAATTTTAAAAACTTTCCCGTTATAAAAATTTGAATTTTACCGCATGGCAGTAGCCTATCACTTTAGGTCAGGCGCCTGTCACTTTAAATCCCAGTTTAATTTGAAAGTCAGTAGGGTGGCAGTCGGCTGGCAAAACACAATCAGGCTTCTCTGTTTACCTCGTCAGGATTCTGTCAAGGTCTGGTCAGTCGCCTGACAACCTTCTTTCTATCCATCTTAAAAACCATTAAATATGTCAGCCTATTGAGGGTTTTCAGTCAAGCTTCTGTCTAATTCAAAAATGTTGTTTTTAAGATTTCTTTGTAAAAGTTCTCTTTGCTTCTCAAATCATGAAATTTTGTTTCGTTTACTTAGAAAATATTTTCCAAGATTAAAAGTTTAGGTCTCTAGGTCTCTTATATCCAATGAGCTTCAACAAATTTCATATCAGTGTATACTTGAAGTACTTACATAATATGTCCTATGAACTCTTTCAACTTTTCATTTCTTGAACTCCTTGAAGTCTTCATGTATGAACCTGTCCTATAGCTTCTTTCAAACTTTCAATTCTTGATCACTTGAATTTGATGTAAGCTTTTGAAAACATTCCATGTGATCATTTGATGTATGCTGGGTTTCCATGAATTTAAGCTTCCAAGACCTATTTTTCGTAAAACATCACAACTTTGAAGCATATTAAATTCCCTTACTTTGTTATCATCAAAATAAGAGTCGTAAGCCTTGTTAGGCTAACAATATTAACCGAACCGATAACCGATGAACCAAAAATTGGTAAAATCATAACTGATGAATCGAACCGACCCCATTTATTGACCAAACCGAATTGACTGAAATTGGTCGCTTAATTCGATGAATTCAGGTTTCCCAGAGTTATACATGCTCACTCCTAATAGGTACAATATTTTTAATTTTAATTTTAAATGGCAGACTATTAGTGAAGGTTTAAAAAAAACTATCATTAATAATAGACTATTACTAACGGTTTAGGAGAACCATTATTAACAACAGACTATTAGTGATGGTTTTAAGAGTTTTAGTGACGATTTTAAAACCGTCACTAATAGTCTAATTAAAATCCCCTATTCCCCAAGCCCTCCCTCCATCCTTTCCCTCCCACGGTGGCCCGCCGTTGCTCACCAAACCTCCTCCCACCGCTGCCGCTTGCCAAATCTCACCGCCAAAGCTCACCACCATTGCTCGCTGAAGATCCTCAGCCAGGTACGTACAGTTCTTCCTCATCTTCTTCTTCTCTTGCTTCTTCTTCCTCGTCTTCTTCTTCTTATTATTCTTCTTCTTCTTCTTCTTTTGCGATTTTCCCATGTGTGCGTTTGTGCATGCGGGGTGCATGGGTTGGAGTGTGTGTGCATGCATGTGTGTGGGATTTCATGTTCTTCTTATTCTTCTTCTTCCTTCTTCTTTTGCAAACCCTAGAATCTATGTGTGCGTGTGTGCATACGTGGTGGGTGGGTTTGAGTGTGTGTGAGTGTGTGTGCATGCGTGTGTGTACAATGCATTGGGATTGTGTATTAATTGCTACTATAGATTCAATTGCTAGTTGTGTGTATCAATTTTCTATGACAGGTTTAATTTAGTTTAACGATTATGTTCAATGATTTTGTAATTTATTTTTGAAAATTGATAATGTAGTTAAGTTAATATTTTATTAAGAATCTTTCTTAATGCATGAATTAGTAATTTTGGTTCATTTAGTGTGTGATTATATTTTGTTGTAATTGAAATTTGTAATTTGATTTTTGATTGTATAGCACACCACTTTGCCAATGAAATTGTGTTTAAGAGTATGAATTTGTAGTTTTAGATTATAATTTGTATAGGTTTTGGACAAAATTCTATTTTGAGTGTGCACTATTTATAATCTTTCAATAATATTAGTGTGTAAGCATATTACACACCAAAACAATTTATTAAAAATTGTGTTATATTCTCTATTGAAGTGTAGTATTGTTATACATAAGGAGAGTGAGGTTAAGGGATTAGAGTTTTCTGCTTATAATTGTTGTTGAACAGTGGAATCAGTGACTTGATATAACTTTGAGAACTTAGCGAATTGTTGAACCTAGCTTGCAAATTTGTGTGTTCTGCGAGGTTGACTATTTTTTATTTCTCATTTTTCCTTTTTTCATTTGCTGACTTTGTGAAATGCATGCTGCGTAATTGACTAGGATGTTGCTTGCCGGTTAATTGAAAAAATTGAGAATTGCATTTTTTGTGTTCATTGAAGTTTAGACCCGTTTAAGAATGGTTACTATACATTCATGCCTCAACGTACACGTGAGACAAATCAACTGTTGAAATTCAATTGATTATACTATGTAGACTAATAATCAATTGAACCTGTTAATTATTTGTTACATTTACAATTAGTGATGTTTTTATTTCAACCATTCTTGAATTGTCCAATGTGGACAATTTAGGAAGTTATATTTATATTGTTGTCATCGTTCACGCTTTGTTCACTGTCATTATATATTTCGAGCGCATCTTTACTTGGGTTCTCTGGGTACATAGTGGGGTGTCGTGACAATTTGTTAATGATGGAAAACAAATAACATGTTCACTTCCCCCGTCTCATATACTCGGAGAGCCACAGGGAGATGCTACCGAAATTTAGAATGACTATAACGAAGGATTTTGAGCAAATGACTACAATGCAAATGCAACATTCCTAAATGGAATAGGATCCTTATCCTTTAGACGGAAAGTGGTTGATTTTAGGATTTTCGATGCATGCGGCATAAACATTCTAAGAATGTAATCAACATCATTTACTTGAACATGTTATAGGGTAGTTAATGAACATGGATAAGAGTTAGATGAAGGGTCAGGGTAGGTTTTTGGATGAATACGTGAAAGGGATACATGATTTCATAGAGTTCGCGCGTCTTATGCAGACAAAGCTAGTAGAATACGGTGTTCTTGCAAGAAATTCCAAAACACAACATTCAAACACATTGATTTGGTTCATAGACATCTATTACACTTCAAAATGGAGAAAAGCTACACAACATGGGTATTGCATGGTGAAGATTACATAGTTCAGAGCGATGATGATGAAGATGAAGGTGAGGGGGAAACTATAGTAGGTAGTGGTACACGTTTGGAAGGGTTGATCGAAATGTTTAGTGACTTGCAAAGGGAGATTGCAGTGGACAAGGACGACGTCAGTGTGTCGCGTAATGGTGATGAATCTACTTCAACAGGTACCATACCTTGCAATCCTAGTACATTAAATCAACCCGATAAACCATTTTCTAATCTCGTAAGAGATGCACAAGTACCCCTATATCCAAACTATACAAAGTTCTCAAAATTGGAGTTCCTGATTAAGTTTTTTCGTGCAAGGACAATGCATGGATTATCTCAGAGCGCATTCAACATGCATTTAAATCTCATTAAGGTGGCATTGCCTAATGGTGAAACACTTCTGAATCCCTTTTATGAGGTGAAGACATACATGCGTGAATTGGGTCTTAGTTACACTCCAATACATGCTTGTAGGTATGATTGTGCACTCTTTTACGATGAACTTGAAAATGCAAACGAGTGTCTAGAATGTGGTGAACCGAGGTATAAAACTATTCAGAAGAAGGGTAAAAATATCCCCCAAAAAGTTTTGCAATATTGTCCATTAATACCCTGTTTGCAACGATTGTACATGTGTAAAAAGACTACTTCAGATATGAGATGACATAAAGAGAAATGTCTTCAATATAAAAACACTCTTAGCCATCCAACAGACTCAAAAGCTTGGGCCAAGTTTGATAAAATGCATCTATGGTTTGCTAGTGATCCTCGCAACATCAGGCTTGGCCTTGCCTCGGATGGGTTCAATCCTTTCAATAACATGAACAACTCGTATAGCATATAGCCAATTATAATGATGCCATACACTATGCCGCCTTGGCAATGTATGAAAGAACCCTTCATTTATATGTCTCTTCTTATTCCTGGACCGAGGGCATCTAGTATTGATATTTATGTTTACCTGTATCCATTAATTGACGAGTTGAAAGAATTATGGGAAAAAGGAGTGGAGACATTCAATATGGAAACTGGGACAACATTTTAGATGCATGCTGCACTATTGTGGACAATTAATGATTTTCCCACTTGTGGCAACCTTTTGGGCTAGAGTACAAAAGGTTACTTAGCATGCTCAGTGTGTAATAAGGATGCTAGATTGTTATCCTTGAAGCATGGACACAAGTTATGCTTTATGTGTCATCGTCATTTTCTATGACCTGGATATCCTTGGAGGACTCGTGGTGTAAGAAGTTTTAATGGAAAACCTGAATGAAGGTTGTAGCCAAACCAACTAAGTGCAGACGAGATATTAAACTAGCTCAGATTGATCGAAGATGTGAAATTTGGGAAACCACCGAGCAGTAGAAAAAGGAAACGTGCTGAGTGGGAGTTGAATTGAACAAAGAGAAGCATCTTCTTCGAGTTTCATACTGAAAAGATCTTCCACTACGCCACAACTTGGATGTCATGCACATCAAGAAGAACATTTGTGAGAATGTCATTTGTACATTACTAGATATAAATGGGAAGACAAAGGACGCCGCAAATGCTCACCAGGATATGGAAGATATAGGAATATGACCTAAGTTGCATCTGATTCGTGATGGGGACTAACTTCTCATGTCATCATCTTGTTACACATTTTTAAAGGATTAGAAGAATAATTTCTTTGAATGGTTGAAATCAGTAAAGTTCCCTGATGGATATGCATCGAACATAGCTCAATGCATCAGCACGAAGAAAGAGAAGATCTTAGGAATGAAAAGTCATGACTGTCACGTCCTTCTGCAATGGGTTTTACCTGTTTTCCTTTGTGGACACTTGAATGAAGATGTTTGCTCAATGCTAATTGAGCTAGAGATCTTCTTCTGACAATTATGCTCTAAAAAATTAAGTGTAAACGTACTTGCATGGGAAGAGGAGGACATCGTGATCATACTATGTAAGCTGAAGAAAATATTTCCACCAGAATTCTTCGATGTGATGGTCCACCTAGTCGTCCATTTACCAAGGGAGACCATAATTAGAGGATTGGTGCAATATTGTTGGATGTATCCTATTAAGAGGTAAATTATAAAGTCCTTCTATCATGTTCACATGATTTCCTCACTTTTTTTGTGTGTACAAGTCACTAATGCTAAGTAAAATGCATAGGTTCTTGTCCACTTTGAAGGGGTATGTGCGCAATAAGGCACGACCAAAAGGTTCAATCATTGAGGCATACATTGACAATGAATATCTTGCATTTTACTGAATGTATCTACATGATATTGACACAAAGTTCACTCATGAGAAGCGAAATGCAGATGTTCATGCTAATGTTGAAGATGAAGAACCCAAAAGCTCTATATTTCGAGAAAATGTTCAGTCGTTTAGTGCACGGGTTTGTGATTTTATTGATATGGACAACCTATGAAAGGTGCATTTTTACATCCTCAATAATTGTGATGAAACTGTTCCATATATCGAGTACGTGGTTCCAAACTCTTTACTTTGCATTGTATTTACGTATGCATATATATATATATGTATATATACTTAGTTGACATTAACATGTACTATTGTTGCATATAGTGAGCATAAAACTGATCTTCTAACACAAAATGAAAGGAATGTTGATGAAAGACATAAAAATGAATTTGTCAATTGTTTTTGGAGCCGCATACGTAATAAATTTTACGTGAGTTTGAAGCAATGTACATTTTCAATATTAACGTTTTACTTATCTAAACTCCTTTTCATTTAATAGATGAAAGTCATGTATTACAATAAAGAACCAACGGCATGTAAATATTTGTACATGTTGGCATGTGGCCCCGATCAATGAGTTAACCGTTACAGTAGTTACATTGTCAACGGCTTATGATTTCATATGAAGTCCCTCAAACTGCATAGAAGAACCCAAAATTGTGGGGTTGCGGTGCTAGAGAAAATTAACTACTTTGGTGTCTTAAATGACATTATAGAGCTTGACTATGGAGCCAACAGACTCGTCCACATGTTCAAATGTACCTAGTGGTACATTAGCAATAAAAATATTGGGATAAACACAGATGCCTACTTTATCAATGTCAATTTTAGCAAGACATGGTATCAAAATGATCCTTTTGTGTTAGTGACGTAGGTAGAACAAGTGTTTTACCTTAAGGACACAAAATTGAAATGTGAATTGCATGTGACCCAAAAAATTCCTCCCTGAAGTTTGTATGATATTACAAAAGTTGCAGTTGTAGAGAATATTGTCGATGAGGATGCTTTCCAAGACGATGATCCATCTATTAGTGCAGCAAAGCAATCTGCTATAAATGTTGCTGAGGAAGGAGCCGATCCTATACCATTGAATAGGTTTGGTGCCACGGCAGAACACGTAGGGACAACTGACATTGAAATTGAACCTTATGTACACATTGACTTCATCAACAATGACGAAACTAATAGGAAAGATGAAACTATGGTTGAGTATTGTAGTAAAGAGGAAGACATATTAGAAAGGGAGAATGATATCGATATTGAGGACGTATAGGGGGTAATAATGTTATGTTGTCACCGTGTATCTTACATATGTAAATAACTGAAAATATATTTACTATGCATCCATATAATATCCAATCTTCTAATATTTACTCTTATATTATTTTGCAAACATGTCACCAGGAGGTCGTCATCGTCGACTTCAATCCAGGCTCTCTACTACATCGTCCCCCAAGGATGATCCGACGTCCTCGAGACCAGTGGAGGATGTCGATCCTCGTGTGGCCTTGCCCGAGGATGTTGATCCATCAGCTGGGCATCAAACCCAAGGTGAGTTGCCCACCATAATGAGCAGCATTGGTAAGGTTACGAGTATTTGATTTAGAATAATATATTGATGGTCGTACACGTGCATGATAACAATATTGTTCTTAATTAACTCTTCTTGCAGCATCGACCTCAAGGACATAGACGACGAGGACAGGCCGTGGTGTAGCAAAGAACATAGCCCTCAAAAAACACCTAGAGAGGAATGGGGGGCAGCGAATTCGGATTGAGATTCCTGCGGGTTACACGGCCCTGTTGGACGATTGATGCACGACCTAGACACAGAAGCTCAGCATTATATGCCAACAATATGCTCCAATCCCCTGCTTCAACTAGCCAGAGATGATAGATCAATGCTTGGTTCTCTAATAGTGCATCTTGGTAAGTAATTCTAAACCACGTCTTTCACTTTTAATATACTACACAATTAACTAGTCTAATATTCTATATATATTTCATATGCAGGTGAAGTGTGATATGGACATTTTCACTGCTGACCATGTAAAAAAGGCGGTGAACACTTAGTTACGCACTCAGTTCAAGAGCTTTCACACTGAATTGTGCAAGCATTTCAGGAAGATGAAAGATCTGGTGGAGGCTCAACCATACGATATGATCTCCCTAGAGGATTTGGAGGTGGTGTGTCGCCAATTCCACGACCTGGCCTATCAGGTGATGTGTTTATATTGTTATAACTGCTTTGTCGTATTGATGTTGCTAATTAATGAGAAGTCATTACATATTTTTGGTAGGCTATCTGTAAGAAAAATGATGATAACCGCAACAAAATAGAGATGCATTGTGGTGGGTCAAAACTATTTGCCAGTCATCGAAAGGTAATTGCTATATTTATATTTCTGAGCATTACCTGACAAGTGTTATTTATGTTTACATTCTGAATTAATATTAATGACGTTTTACATGATAATATAGCGTGATCCCAAGACTGGCAACCTAGAGCCAACGCCGGATCTTTATCAGAGAACGCATCAGAGGCCATCGGGAGAGTGGTGCCCAAGTGTGCAGAGCAAACATATAAGTCAAATATATTATTTAGTTCATTATTTTATTCAAAACCTCAAAGTTGTATTTTTATTTCTTCATTTTCTACATTTTCATGACTGAAAATAGGCGAGGATGGTTGACCTGAGTAATGCACCGGTTCTAGAGGGGAGTCAGCCAATTTTGGATGATAACATCTGCAAGAACGTGCTTAGGGAATGTGTGGGGGGTGGTTAAATGGTTTTGGTAGTGAATACATTGCCCCAACATCATCATCTTCTTTGACCGCAGCGACTCGTACTGAGCTTGACCAAACGCGTAGGGAAGCTGAATCTCAAAGGGAGGAGATGGTTCTCTGGATGCAAACGATGGAAATGGAGAACCAAAAGCTTAAAGAATAGGTATCCACATGGCAAGTGAAGGTTTCCAACGTTGTAGCAGAGATGAAAGACATTAAGAACTATAAAGCGCAGATGGAACAAATGATGAGCCAAACTTATCCAGATGATGCGGGTGGCTCCTCCTCTCATTAAAAGGTATATTTAGTATGCAGTAGGAAAATTTGTGTGGGGAGTTTTGAAATTGGGTTGTTCTAAATTACACAATGTAATTATGCAGTTATATTTTCATATTTTATATTATGTATTGTGTATGCAATGAATTAATAGATCCATTTTTTGTAGGAATTCACATAACAATATTTTTATTGTTAGAATAGAAACAAACTTAGTAAACTTAGTTCATTTTAAGCATTTAGGTGTCCAAATCAGGCCTACGAGATCAAAACCAAGCGTGGTTAGTCCTGACGCGTCCGTGACATTGATCTGGACATGTCGGATGTGACAGTGCCCATAAACGCCATGCCAATTGAAAATTATATGCTTAGAGGCAAACTTAGTACACTTAGTTAAATTTAACCACCCAAGTGTCCAATTCGGGCATACGAGGTCCAAACTGAGTTCGGTCAATCCCGACAAGTCAGTCACATTGAACTGGACATGCTAGATCTAACAGTGCACAAAAAACTCTTCCTCGAGAGTTTTTTCCCCATATAGAAGCAAAGTTAGAATACAAAGAAACTTAGTACACTTAGTTGAATTTAACCACCCATGTGTCCAAATCGGACATACAAGGTCCAAACCGAGCGTGGTTAGTCCCAACACGTTCATGACATTGACTTGAATGTGCCGAATCTAACGATACCCAAAAAATCCATGCCAATAGAAAATTATACGCTTAGAGGCGAACGTACTACACTTAGTTGAATTTAACCACCCAAGTGTCTAATTCGGGCATACGAGGTCCAAACTGAGTTTGTCAGTCTTGACACGTCCATCACATCGAACTGGACGTGTCTGATCTGAAGGTGCAAAAAAAATCCTCCCCGAGAGCTTTTCCCCCGCTTAGAAGTAAAGTTAGAATACATACAAACTTAGTAAACATAGTTCATTTTAAGCACTCAGGTGTCCAAGTTGGGCATACGAAGTCCAAACTAAGTTCGGTTAGTCCTGACACGTCCATCACATCGAACTGGAACTATCGGAATTTATGGTGCCCAAAACCTCCATGCCAATTGAAAATTATACGCTTAGAGGCAAAATTAGTACACTTAATTGAATTTAACCACCCAAGTGTCCAATTTGGGCATACGAGGTCCAAACTGAGTTCGGTTAGTCCTAACACATCTTTCACATCGAATTGGACATGTCGAATTTGATGGTCCCCAAAAACTCCTCCTCGAGAACTTTTTTCCCACTTAGAAGCAAAGTTAAAATAGAAATAAACTTAATAAACTTAGTTCATTTTAAGCCCTCGAGCATACGAGATCCAAACTGAGCGTGATCAATCTCGACACTTCCGTGACATTGACCTAGACGTGGTGGATCTGACGGTGCCAAAAAACTCTATGCCAATTGAAAACTATATGCTTAAAGGAAAACTTAGTACACTTAGTTAAATTTAATCACCCAAGTGTCCAATTCGGGCATACGAGGTCCAAACTGAGTTCAATCAATCCCGACACGTCTCTCACATTGAACTGAACATACCGGATCTAACGGTCCCCAAAAACTCCTCCCCGAGAGCTTTTTCCCCACTTAGAAGCAAAGTTAAAATAAAAACAAACTTAATAAACTTAGTTCATTTTAAGCACTCAGGTGTCCAAATCAGGCATACAAGGTCCAAATCGAGCGTTGTCAGCCCCAACATGTCCGTGACATTGACTACGATGTGTCGGACCTGACAATACCCAAAAACTTCATACCAATTGAAAATTATACGCTTAGAGGCGAATTTAGTACACTTAGTTGAATTTAACCACCCAAGTGTCCAATTCGGGCATATGAGGTCCAAACTGAGTTCAGTCAGTCCCAAAACATCCATCACATCGAATTGGACGTGCCGAATCTAATAGTGCAGAAAAACTCCTCCCCGAGAGCTTTTTTCCCCCTTAGAAGCAAAGTTAAAATACATACAAACTTAATAAACTTAGTTCATTTTAAGCACTCAGGTGTCCAAGTCAGGCATACGAGGTCCAAACTAAGTTCGATTAGTCCCAAAATGTTCGTTACATCGAACTGGACGTGTCGAAATTGACGGTGCCCAAAAATTTCATGCCAATTAAAAATTATACGCTTAGAGGAGAACTTAGTGCACTTAATTGAATTTAACCACCTAACAGTCCAATTTAGGCATATGAGGTCCAAACTGAGTTTGGTCAGTCCCGACACGCCCGTCACATCGAACTGGACATGCCGAATTTGACGGTGCATAAAAAATCCTCCCTAGGAGCTTTTTCCCCACTTAGAAGCAAAGTTAGAATATATACAAACTTAGTAAACTTAGTTCACTTTAAGCACCCAGGTGTCCAAGTTTGGCATACAAGGTCCAAACTAAGTTCAGTCAGTCCCGACACATCCGTCACATTGAACTGGACATGCTGGAACTGACCGTGCCCAAAAATTTCATGTCAATTTAAAATTATATACTTAGAGGCAAACTTGGTACACTTAGTTGAATTTAACCACTCAAGTGTAATTCGAGCATGCGTGGTCTAAACTGAGTTTGGTCAATCTCGACACATCTGTCACATTAAACTGGACGTGTCGAATCTAACAGTGCCCAAAAACTCCTTCCCAATAGCTTTTTCCCGCTTATAAGCAAAGTTAGAATACAAACAAATCAATTACTAAACTTAGCTTACAATTCGGTCATACAAGGTCCGAACTGAGTAGGGTGACTTTCGACTGATCAAATTTAGTTATTTACAATTGTATCATTTTTTTACACTATGTCTGATTGTCCGATCATTTTGCTATCAAATCATATTTAATTATAGTATATACATATATACTATAACATTGTATACTAATTTCTTGTATAATTATTATTTTGTAGGGTTTGCGGCTGTCACACCACCACGACAATGACAGGCACTATAGTCGGGTCGTATGCACGTAGCTTTAATTTTTCCTTTTCATGTATTCTTTGTTATCTGAACAAAACTATTTTTTTTTTAATTTCAATATGTATTTTTATATATGTATTTGAAATTTGAATAATTTGTATTTGAATTTTGAATAATTTATGAATGTTTTAGTAATTCTAGTTTAATTTTATGTATGCCACAATGTAATTACAGGTTTTTATAGGAATTTTCAAAAAAAAATTATTTATTTCAAAGTATTAGTGACGGTTTGCAAAACCATTACTAATAATAGCAGGATGAACTTTTAGTGACAGTTTATAAACTATCACTAAAAGTATAAAACCGTTACTATAGAATCAACATTTTCTAGGTTCAAATTCGTCACTTTTAACATATAATTTGCATAGATTCTTATGCCACACAATTTAACAGTAAAATTCATACACTGCCTATAAAATAAGCCAACCAATATTTAATGTTTATATATTAAAAATACTTTTCATGTCTTACATAAATATTCTAAAAATATTTTTCCACTTTCATCAGTTCATTTTCACACATACATATCTAATAAACAGCCCAAATTTTGAAAAAAAAAAAATAATTTAAACAGTTGGCATTTTACCCATATCGAAACATATACACATACATATAACACAATTTATTTTTCCATTAAATTCATAAGAATTCTGATTTAATATATATTTTTCCCCTTACCTAGTTTCTTGAACTACGCCAACAGGGACTTCGAAAAATACTTGCGGCACTCACCCGGACCCTGAAATTATTCCTGAATTATATATTATTTAAATATTTCCTATGGCCATAATTCCTAAATAAATAATAATACCCTTAAATTTAACCAAATTCTCAAATCTCACTCTTACTTTGGAGTAGGGCCTAGAAAACCCCAATTGAAAAATTACCTACGCCAAAATGACAATATCGACGACTAGGACCCCGTAGTGGTGTCCGTTCGTCAATTTAACTACATATTAACGGTAAAATTGAGAAAATGGGGAAAAATTACCTTTCCCCAGGAGCAGTGCCTAAGCCGTTCCCATGAAAAATCTGCTCCAGTAGAAATGTTGGCAGTGGAACCAGGATTCCAACGGCACCTTCCGTTTCCCGATCCGTCACAAACTCGCCGAGTAATTGAGAGAGAAGGAGAGAGATGGAGAAGGACACAGGAAAGTTAAAAAAATTTCAGGGGGGGGGGGGGGTGCGTGCAGCCTCTTCTTTCTTCTTCTTCTTCTTCTTTCTTCTTCTTCTTTCTTCTTTCTTCCTTCTTATCTCTTCCAGTAACTTAAGTTTACATATACATATATATATATATATATATTAACTTACTTACATATATATATATATATATATATCTTATTTTAATTATTATTATTTTTAAATCCAATACAATAATATTTAATTTAACAACTAGTTATTTAATTATTTAATTTATCTTAATTTAATTTAATTTCTTTAATTTTTTTTAATTTAATTTTTTTTTCTTTTTCACACGTCATTCCTTTTATTTATTTATTTGTTATTTTATTTATATATTTTTTCAAATTATTTTAATCTTTTTAAATTTTTGAGTCTTTACATAGTTGGTCATATCCCGTTTTGATAATGACAAATACACTTAATACTAATGTTTGCACTAAGGCTTGCATGTAGGTTCACTCTACTCATGAAATTGAAAAGAATGTTATATCTTGATGGTATATGGTGATATTATAGAAGACTGAAGAATATTGTGCCTTATTTGTAATTGTATTTTTTATATATTCTTCATCTTGGGTTGTAATTAATTATGGACTGTAACACTATATGGCCTGTAATAATCTGCATCATGCATGGTAGGAAAATATACTCAGAATGACCTTAGATAGACCTTAGGTTCCCACACTTGTGCACAAAGCCCCACTATATTTCACATGTTATCAGGGATTAAATTAAAATCAAAGAATGGACCTAGGTTAAAATCATGAGGCTTCGGGTGACCAAACCTGGCAAGTCAAATTGCCTCGGTCAACTGAACCGTGGACCGGCCAAAAAGTTGACTAGGATTCGGGTGACCGAACTCAAATGACTTGAGTATCCATGGTCTACCGAACTTGTCAATATGCACACAGGAAATACAGTCCACTCAGAACTCACATCCACACAGGAACACGGTCCATATAGGACTCACAACGACATAGGTTATATAACGACTTGCTTATCTAATCACATAATAAAACACATTTAATAATAAGGTCAACTCGAACCCGTGGGTAACGGGGACACATCTGACTTTCACAACGGAAACCTAAGCAGCAGTAAATGTAAATCACATTCTCATAACCACAAAATACATAACACCAAAGTCATAATCCAAAACACTGCATTTATATACAATCTCCTAAAAATACAGAAAATCTCTCTAGGATCCCACATCAAAATCTCCTGATCCTAGTTCAAACTTATCCTCCTAACGGGGTAGCACAACAGACTCAACGGTGGCCTCGATCTATCGATCCTTCTAGGTTTCCTGAAAATTATTTAATGTTCAGGGGTGAGACACATCTTAGTAAAGGAAAATATACTAAATACAGTTGTGTGGCAACATAAATATTTGATACAATTATACATATACAGTATATTTCATATACCTGAAAACATTCATCATAACATATCTGAATAAACATAACTTTCATAATTTCTAATAGTTTATACTGATCATGAAATGTCTGATATAACTGAAAATACTGAAAATTTACACAGGATGTATAGTTAGCTGATGTCATGTATTACCCCCCATGACAGGTTGTGCAACCCAAAGGCGGGACCCGACCACTGTCGAGTCAAAAATGTCTGTAAGTACGATGGGCCTGCCACACCCTGGTCTGAACCTCCAGTTGGACGTCTACAACTCTACACTGAAAGCCACGTCGACTATCAATCTCCCACCCCCTTGTGGGGTGGTTAGCACAAGTCTGAACATAATATCTGATCTATATAGCTATGATATCGTGCTCCTATAACTGAACTGAACTATCATCCGGGTTCTAATAACATATAATACATGATAATATACTTGTCTAACATAAATAGATTGATAGCTTTTTCCGAAATAACATACATACATATGGCATTGCGCCAGTTTCTTTCATATCTGCGGCCTTGCGCCGAACATTCAAAAATACGGCCTTGCGCCGAAATCATACGTAAAACACAGCCTTGCATTGGCTATCAATCACAGCCTTGCGTTGAATATTTCATACATATCATTCTGAATAAATAATCTATTTATCATGTATCTTAAAATTATAATGTACTGCATTATTGCATAATTTCTGAAAAACATGTTTTATTCATAAAATTGTCATATCATAATACTTTCCACGTAAAATAATATTTATGTCACACAATGTTGTATAAAACCATACATTCTATTCTAAAATCATATTTTCTGGCATCTCATACTTATATATATACATTTCAACATAATAGCAGTATTTTGCCAAATATGCATTTTCTCAATAATATACAAATACAATACATGCTTTCCTAACATAATTCTTCTAAATAATAATAATTTTAATGTAAAAATAACTACTTTAGTTTATTCCCTTACCTGATACTGCAAAGAAACCCCCTAAATACACTGATCCTGCACTCGCAGGGTTCCTTGTTCAATATCCTGAGAATGACAACTCTCAGAACTAAATTTCAGTATTTTTCTGTTAATAACATTTCCTATAACTACGGGAAGACCAAATTTTGCATAAAAAACTTTATCTTAAACCAAGGATGAATTTCAACTTAGCCCCACCAATGATCCGCTCTGGCAAACTTGGAGAGAATGACAGAGCCAAAATCAAAGAGAGAGGAGAGAGAAATCGAAAAGGAGAGAGAGGAGAGAGTTTTTGCTTATTAAACAGGTGTAAAATCGCTTTTGGGGCTATTTATACACTGGCCCTCATCGACGAGGTTAAGATACAATTCGTCGACGAACTCTCCCCTTCGTCGACGAAGAGTTGCCCAAAATACCCTCTCGGTATCTTCTCATCAACGAGACACACCCTCGTCGACGAGCCTAAGTTGCCACATCGTCGACGAACGCAAAGCGTTCATCAACGAAATCTGCTGCCTCCTTCTGTTACTGTTTCCATTTCCCTCTTTCTTTATTATTTAAATATCATTATTCTTCAGGTCATTACAGGTTCCTACACAAGCTTCCCAACCACACAGGTTACAAATCCACACACACAACCCCGTTCATAGTAAATCGGTAAAACAAACTCCTCATTCCATTGCCACTATTTTACCCCCTTAATATAAATGCTCATATAATGACCTCCTCATACCACTGCCAACGTTATATGACGATTTATATCAGGTACGATGTAACAACCTCCTCATACCACTGCCAATGCTATATCGCAATTTACATCAATGCATTCAAGTTCACAATATTTATTCATCCAAACCACATCACAACCAATCAAAATTTGAAACCCAAACGGTAACAACAAGCGAACAATAATCGTAATCAAGCAGTACTCACAACCATTTAATTATGAAAGTTGTTTTCATGCCACACAATTTTTACCAAATATGATATATAATCAAAATCATTTTGATCCAAATGCCTAAATCATTCAGAAAATTATACATAAGTATATAGAATTGTATACTCGAATTTAACCAGTTTAAAATTAATAAAAAGTTGTTATAATGTATTCCCCTTACCTGATTCCTAAAGAAACCGCTTGAAATAAATGAAAAACTCGAAACCCTAGGCTCCAAACCTGCTGACGAACGAAAATCGACGAACTACAACATGAACCTTACGTCCGAAAAAGATCACGAACCTCAAAATAGGCTTAGAAATGCTTGTGATGCCCTAAAACCCCCCAAAGACCCGAAACCCTAGCTAAGAGGGCAAAGGGGAAGAAAAGTTCTTTAAAAAAAATGAACTAGGATCTATTTATAATGATGCCATCCCATAAAAAACCGTCAACGGTTTTCCTGCACTTGACAAAACCATCGACGGTTTGGTTCTTAAAATGCCCCCTGAAGAGAAAACCGTCGACAGTTTTTCTGAGAGATCCTTAAACCGTCATCAGTTTGGTGCTAAACCAAACCATCTTCATTTTTTCTTATTTTTCCTTTCCTTCATTTATTTCCCTTTTATTTATTTTTTATTTTATTTTTAGGGTTCGGGTTACTACATTCTTCCCTCCTTAAAAGAATTTCATCCTCAAAATTTGTTAATCCATCATTTTCACAACTTAAAAGCTTATTAACCACATTCACACAATTCAATCAATTCTAACATGTAAATAGTCGAATTACCTAAAATGAAACAAAACTTTCGCTTATCCAAACGTAAACATATTACCTGCATCTTTAGCATTGTCCCCTTTAGTCGAGGTAAGCATTTAGACACGTGTCGGGCCGCCGCCGCCGCCGCGAGGTAGCCGGTTGTTCCTCCTATTCTGATCAGGAGTGGGTACATTACTCGGTGGAGTATGGCAATCACAAGCTATGTGGACATATCTAACACACCTATAGCATACAACACCCCTACCTCGACATTCTTCCCAATGCCTTTGATTGCATCAAGAACAGTGGGGGCGTAACGAATCGCCCTGTCGTCTTCAATCATTCCTTTCTAACCTCCTATCCATAGTATCTCTATCTCCCCTCCATGACCCCTGTCTGACATTTGCATGGGGGCTGGGAGACATGGGTCTCTTCCTCCGTTCTGACGCCTCTACAGCTCTCTGCAGACTTGACTCTGCAACAGTGGCTTTATCCACTAGTTCTGTGAAATCCTGTATCTGCAAACATGACATATGCTCCTAAATCCTCTGATTTAGGCTCCTTTCAAACCATCTCACTTTTCTATATTCATCTGGGACCATGAAAGGTGCAAAGCGGGAAAGTTCGAGGAACCTAGAAACATACTACTGAACTGTGAGGCACTCTTGAGTCAAGTTGAAAAATTCCTCTGCCTTCGCATTCCTGGTGGTGGTGGGGAAATATAGGTCATAGAAGACCTGCTTGAAATGACCCCAAATCATCCCTATGGGTACTGCTCGCTTCTCTTCCAACAGCTTCATTGCTTGCCACCACCGTTTAGTTTCTCCGGTCAACTTGAAGGTTGCGAAAAGAACCTTCTACTCCTCAGTGCAATTCAGCACTGCATATATCTTCTCCATCTCTTGCATCCAAGTCTTGGCCATGATTGGGTCAGTGCCACCTTCAAAAGCAGAGAGTTTTAGGTGAGTGAATTGATTAATCGAATAGCCCTAGCAAACTAGTGGGTAGCTCAATCCCTTAAGGTCTTGTCTCATCTTTTCCCTGACCTAAAGAGCTATACCTCGCAACAGTAGGGAAGTTTCAATCTCATCTCTGCAGGAAGCCCCCAACTCGCTTCCTCCTCCATCATCCACGCCTTTACCTTTGGGATCCATCCTGAATATATAATAGAGGCAAGTTTAAAATTTCTATATCGTAACATAACTGACATAATCATAAAACGAGAAATCAAATTAAACATCCAACACCCAATTATCCACAATCATCTTAACCTTCAAGTTCTAATTCTAAGTTTTAATCTCTCTACTTGGAAACATCACCGTTGATGGATTTACTGTGGTTTTCTGAAACCGTCGACTAATTTAAAAAATCTCAGGGGTCCGTCAAGGGATTTATGCCTCCAAGCTACAAAATAAAACTCAAATTTCCTATCAATACCTTAATCTACCCATTCCTATCCTTGTCTAATTCAAACCTATACTCTGGTATTAATCGTCCTAAAGTCTGCAGAATTTATAACTTAAAGCTCTGATACCACTTTGTAACGCCCCGAACCCGTCAAGTGGGGCTCGGGGTGTTATGAGACAATCCCTACGTCTCTGATACCATTCATGCAGCAGAACTAATTAAACAACCTCAAATAAAATACCACAGTATTATCTACATGTATACAAACCCATAAAGGAGTATAACCAAATTCTCCATATTACATATCCAGAAAAGCAAAGAAATTAAACATAAAACTTTACATATATCCGTTCTTTTAACCACTTACAAAACTAAACCCCGCCCCAGAGCTTTCTAAGCTCGATCACTTGAAGGACCTGAAAAGAATAATAATTGCTGGGGTGAGCCACCTCTTAGTAAGGAAAAAAATAAGCTATAACAGTGTGTGGCAGAAGAGTTTTAATAAAAATATAAAATACTATCATTTAATAATCAACAACAACCAATAAAACACATACATACTGTAGTCACACAAACAAGCCAATATTTATAGCAAAAGTTCCCGAGAATCAGGGTGATTACCCGCCCATACAAGTAGCACCCATCTGCTCTAATACCGTTTGTCACCTTACCCTTTTTATTTGGATGCAGCCACAACTGATACTAATCAGGGCACTTTCTTCTTAGTAAGCCCTCGGGTAGAGAGTGTTACTTTGCCATAAATATTGTTAACCTAGTTGGTCATATCCCGTTTTGATAATGACAAATACACTTAGTACTAATGTTTGCACTAAGGCTTGCATGCAGGTTCACTCTATGCATGGAATTGAAAAGAATGTTATATCATGATGGTATATGGTGATATTACAGAAGACTGAAGAATATTGTACCTTATTTGTAATTGTATTTTTTATATATTCTTCATCCTCGGTTGTAATTAATTATGGACTGTAATACTATATGGCCTGTAATAATCTGCATCCTACATGGTTGGAAAATATGCTCAAAATGACCTTAGATAGACCTTAGGTTCCCACACTTGTGCACAAAGCCCCACTATATTTCACATGTTATCAAGGGTTAAATTAAAATCAAATAATGGACATTATATTAAAATCATGAGGCTTCGGAAAATCGAACCTAGCAAGTCAAATTGCCTCGGTCAACTGAACCGTGGATTGGTCAAAAGGTTAACTAGGAATCGGGCAACCGAACTCAAATGACTTGAGTATCCACGGTCAATCGAACTTGTACCTTGTACTTTTCCATCATCCCTGGGCGCCTAAACTTACAGTTCATTTTACCCTCAGGCGACCGAACTTGGTAGTTCAGTAAGCTGAACTATGGTTTAGACGACCGAATCTCGAACAGAATGGAAATCGCCTTTGGTCAGCAAATCAAACCTAAACTCAGGCACTCGAACTTGAAAAATAACTTTTTATGTTGTGTCTGTTCGGGCGACCGAACCATGGATCAGGCGCTCAAAACTCTCGGGTTGTTTTAATTTTTACCGCGATTAAGAAAGGTTAAACAGGGCTTAATTTTTTTAAATAGTTTTAAAATAATTTTAATAATTACCCCTATGTCCCCAACGGTCAAAATTAAGCTCTTCTCTATATATAGGGGCTCATTTGCTTGGATTAGTGATAGGTTAGCAAAAAGAGATTAAACAAAATCCTCTAAAAAATCCTAAGCCCTATTTTGCTATACAAACTTCATACACTCATATTCTACTACTTTCTTGAGAAATCAAATCTTTGTGAGTTTTTATTGATTGTTCCATTGTGCTAAAAACCCTCATTGGTATATTGCATTTGATTTTCGTTTGAGGGTTAAGCAAATATTTTTCCCCTTGATTTTATTTAATAAATCTTTGTTTGGGAAAAATCTTAAAGTTAAGTGGATCTTTGCCTTATCATTGCAAGACTCATTAGGACTTGTATTTTTTGTGTGCAAAAATATTTTTTTACAAGCTTATATTTTTTCAAATTTCTCTTGAGCTATTATTTTGTGAAAAATCTTGTTTAAGATATTTTGAATATACTTGTTGAAACACTTTGAAACTTGTGATGATTGATTTACAATGATTAATTGTTTCAAAGTATGCTTGGAAATACACTCTAGATCTTGACTGTATATTTACATTAGATTGAGTATTTGGCACACAATATTAAGCACTGAGGAAATTTACTATCATTTGTGCTTGCATTATTATTTGAATTGTATTGTGGTACATATATGCTTATTGAGAAGCATATTTCCGTGTATGCAAAAATTACATTTGGTGTATTCCAGGCGTGAGCCTGAAGAGGGAGACCAGCCCTTATGAATAGTCTTGGATTGGCTTAGACCCGGTTAAAAAAGTTAGGTGCACCATCCTGGTAAGGTGTGGTTGTAGGTTGAAGTCAGCCCCGTTAATTGACCTGATTGCATACAGTGCCGCTCCACTCGTGAAGTAAGCTTATAGTGGAATCCTTGTACCAGTGAGCCAAGGCGGCGACGTAGGCACTTTGGCTAAACCTTGATAGCATATCGCGTGTGAAATTTACTTATCCACAATTTATTTACCACACGTGCATGCTTTATTGTGAATGATTGGATTTATAACTGCATAGACAAACCCTAGGTTGCGTAATACTGTTGTTAGACTGTTTGACCTAGGAAAGAATTTTTAAATGTCCAATTCACCCCCCCCCCCTCTCTTGGGAATGCACCAAAGCTTACAAATATTCATGCAATTAAACTTACACACATCCAATGCTAAACATTTCACATAGATCGACGTATAAACACATATCACAACCCATACACACAGGATACACACACACTTCATTCACACCCACACTATGTAAAGACCCAAAAATTTTAATAATTAAATAATTAAGAAAAAGGATAAATTTAAAGGAGATTAAGTAGGGTTCGTCAACGAATTTGTTCTCTTCATCGACGAACCACCTTCTTTACTTTGTCAATGAAGCCATGTATCTCGTCGGTGGGAAAATACCGAAAGAGGTTATAGCAGAGGCTGAAGTTCGTTAACGAAGGTTAAGAGTTCATTGATGAAATTCCTTTCTAGACTCGTCGACGAGGTGACGTGTCTCGTCGACAAAGCCGCTTGTACAAATATGCAAATTTTGGGTTTTCAGCGAGATTTTCATGCAAAATCCTTCTCTCTCTATCTCTATAAACCCATTCCACTCTCCTTCTCTCTAAATTTATGGTTTCAATTTTCGTTGGTTTGATGATCAGAAGCCACCACGTTACTCCTAAGAAGATTCTCTTCAAGTCTACTGGAGTAGATTGTTGGTTAAGCAAACTTGGGCACCATCCCAAAATCTGAGTAAGTTGGTTATTTTGAGTTTTATAAGGTATTTAACATTTATGGACTGAGAAAAATGCTTTAGATAGAATAATATTGAAGTTTGTTGGGAAAAATATAACTTCAGAGTGTTGAGCTGGGGAACACACGGGTGTTGGTTTGGAGTATTTTATGGGCTTCTTAGTAAGTCAAGTAAAGGGATAAATTAAGTCAGCCTTTTTCATGAAATTATATATTATTATACAACATTTATTTCCAAGAAAATATGTATGATATATTGTTGACTCTATGAGTCCAATCCAATTTTGATAATGACAAATCACTTGGTATTTGATCTGTCCATTGAGATTGTGAACAGGAATTATATTAAGCATGCACGGAAGGATAACAAGTCATGAAAGTCATGAAGATTAAAGCATACATATTTTGGCACAATCCATGGAACTCAAAGAGTACAAGAATGAAGATGCAAGCAACAAGTTCAAGATCGTCATGGGAATGGGCTCTTAGAGCTAATGTATTTACATTTCATATGATTTAATTTGAGGCTCAACATATACCCTAGAATGACCTTAGGACTCATGCATCTCATGAAGATCATTAGGGGATATCTATGGACTTAAAAATATTTTTAAAACCCCAAAAAATATTTTTATAAAAAATCCAAGAAAGAGAGCAAAGCAAATTTTTAAACTAGAAACAAAAACAAAAAAAATTTAGGAAATGATAACTTCAGTAGACCGAACTCAACGATTAGATGCCTGAAGTTGCAACTTTATAAAACCGAAGTTAACTTCAGTCATCTGAAGAATTTCTTCAGAAGACCGAAGATTAAGTTCAGTCGCCTGAAGAATTTATGGTGAAACACAGAACCTGGCAAAAGCACCTCAGAAGACTGAACTTAGACTTCAGTTGTCTGAACCCAAAACTTCAGTCATCTGAACCCCAACTTCAGTCGTCTAACCCTGTGTCCAGGTTATTTTTTTTGGAGCTCTAAGGAACTTCAGTTGTCTAGGCCTTTGACCTCAGTCGTCTGAACCTGCGGGAAAGTTTAAAAATCTAATTTTTAATGAAAGAACAAGCGAGCTAATACTTGATCCAACGGTTGAGATCTATTCTAAGGGTAAGATACCTATATATTGAACATCTAAACCCTAGTGTCTAAGACTTTTGAAAGGAGAAGAGAAGAGAACAAACCTTTTGCATACAATCGAAGAGATTGCACGTTTAGCACAACTTTGAACACACTGCTGAAACCTTTGCCTGGGATTTCAAAGTTCTTACATCGAATCTGAGCTAAGGCTATCTTGTTTTTCAAAAAGTAATCTAGCTATCATTGTGGAATCAGTTTGGTATTGAGGTTTTGTAAATCAATCTACACGTTGATATTTCTTCTCATAGAGTTCTTCATATAAACTAATTTGCTTGATTGATATATATTTTTCAAAGAACTTCTCATTTCTAAATCTATTGTTGAAATAAGCTGAGTGATTGATAGTGAGTATACTTTCATATAGATTATTTAGATAATATCACTACTTGATAAAGGGTTTTGTCATTGGTTAAATAGTTTTGGTTCAAGTGTGTATTTAGTTAAAGGATCAATATTTTAGATATATTAAAACACTCGACTAAATATCCTTGATGTTCATAAATATTTATTTTATTGAGGGATATTTTCTTTGGAAAACTTTATATTCAGTTTTTGATCTTTGGAAATCATATTTTATATATATATATATATATATATATATATATATATATGGATATTACGAAGATCATGTTGTGATTGAATATTTGAAAGAAAGTGTTTTTGATTTTGATTGATATAATATTCAAGATAAAGCTTTTGATAAATTCACATTAGATGTTCATGCATTTTCGCAAAGTGAACTAGAACCCAAATTTTCTCCAAAGCTTTTAATTATATCTTTACTTGGGAGTTTTGGTAAAAAGGGAAATTGTGTATTGAAACATATTCATTCATTAACAAGTGTATCGTTACATACATTCTAAACTTCAAGTTTCATCATATGATTATGTGATAGGAATTTCAATTGTACTCACTAGTTTTGTTAGAAGCAACATTGAGTGTTTGCAGATTATATTGTAATCACGGTTCGGGTTGTGAACCGGGTTTAAGGAGAGAGTTATATCTCTTGTAAACAACGGATTAGAAGAAAGTTGTACCTCTTGTAAGCAGCAGATGTAAAGGACGCTCCATCCAATTTAAGGAGCGAGGATTATAGTGGAATCCTTGAGTGGGTTACTCAAGGCGAGGACATAGGTCGGGTTAGCTGAACCTCGTAAAATCGTGTTTTCCTTATCTCTTCCCTTATCTTTTATTTTCTGTATCGTATTTCAATATCTAGCTTAGTTGTGTATGTTGAATAACTCCACACGCACTTGATTGGGTAAAAAGGAATTCATTGATATAGTAATTTAAATCAGCTTCAAATCTCTGCCATTACTTAGTTAAATATAGAAATAGGGATTAATTGGTAAATAAGTTTCAAAGAATTTTAAAATACCCAATTCACCCCCCCCCCCTCTCGGGATTACACCTAAATCAACATATAGAATTATGTTTGAGAATATTGTTGTTGAACAAAGAAATGATTTTAACACATTTTATATGGAAATATGATTTCAGGATAAATTATGAGTTTACAAGGCTATGAACATTTGTGCGGCATGAGTATAATATTTCCATGAAATTTATGTTATATTGAAATATTGTGATTTTCCCAAGATAAGCATGTTATAGTAGTTTTCAGGAAAACCATAAAAACAGTACAAAAATTATGGTTTAAGAATATTATGATAACAAGTGCAACATTTTCATGTACAAGTACGTCATGTTATGCCGACGCCGGTATTATGATTTTTTATGTTATGATATGACGACATCAAATGTCGTAATTATGCATGTTATGTCAAGTTTCAAGGAAATATTATCATGTTATGTTTTACCCTGATATATGAAACTGTTATGTTCAATATCATGAAATGTATTATATGTTATCACAACTCGGATAGCTTAGTTTAGTTTCATGAAGTATGGTACCGTAGCTGTATGGTTCATGTTTACGTTTACGTTTACGTTTACGTTTATGTTTAAGTTTATGTTAGTGCTACCACACATCTTATGTAAAGTGTGGGAGATGAAGGTTGATGTGGCTTCATGGGAGTGTCGTAGTTCCCCTGGTAGTCCGGCACAGGTGGAATAGGCCCATCGTACTTACACTATAACCGATATTGATTTAGCATGGTCGGTCAGCCATTGCTAGGTCTAGCTTTCGGGCCACACAATCCTGTCATGTGGGGGGTAAGGCATGATGATAGCTAACTATCTATCTATCCTAGGTAACAATTTAAGTATGATATGTTTATATAAGATGATTTTTCAATACAGGAACTTAGTATGTTAAACTATGTTATGTTAAATCATGTTTAATTCAATTATGATACAACTGTTTATCCCTGATATGAATTATGTACTGTTTATATGTATATCACGAAAAATACTCATATTGCCACACAATGATATTAATTTGTCTCCCTTACTGAGAGGTGTCTCACCCCAACATTATAAACTTTTCAAGAAATCTAGGTAGGAGGGTCGATTGAACCTTGCAATAGTAGAAGTGGGCTGAGCTACCTTGTATGTAGGGTAAGTGGGTGAGTTAGGATCAAATGGATTTTCGGATTGGGGCCCTAGGAATACTTTTTGGTATTTTTTGTGGATGATTGTATATACATAACATATTTAGTAGAACTCTGGTATGGTTTCTGGTGTTTTATGGCATGTATATGATTTTATGTTTTCTACTGCTCAGGTGTCAAAGTTGTGGTACCTAGGGGTCCACATTAATCATGATTATGACAGTTTAGTTGGATGTTAGAATTATTAATATTATCTTTATGTGGGAAAGAAATATATGGTAAATTAGGCAGGTTGTTACAGTTTGGTATCAAAGCTTAGGTTGTTAGGTTCTGTAGACTCTAAAGTGTAGCAGAAACACTACCAGAGTATAGGAAAAGATTTGAGGTTTTATTCTGTAGTTGGAGGCAGGACTTCTGTGGTGGTTTCTGTGTCTTTCCTAGGGTGACGATTCCAGGAAAGTCATAGTAAACTATTGTCGGGTTGTGTTTCTAGAATATAGGACTAAATCTTGAATTAAGATAAGGATGTCAAGATAGAGGGATAATATGATATTTTGATTAGATACGTAAATAATAGGGATAGGATCCCTAAGCTATGTTTATTATCTTTTCAGGATGGACTCGGGTAGTGGCAGTGCTCATGCAAGCGGTAGTAAAGGTGTAGGGCCCTCAGGTGGAGACAGAACTGATTCAGATGCAATATTATGCAGTGTGGGTTAGCAGGTTATGGCCGAGATCGCACAGAGCACTAGGGAGTAGGGAGTTCTGTCTGTAGGCCATGGGTGCACCATAGAGAAATTAACCAAAATGAACCCTCTGAAATTTTCAGGAGGAGTTGATCCTGTAGTTTTCAAAAACTGGATACAGGAGATAGAGAAAGTATTAGCAATGCTGCAGTGCACGAAAGAGAAAAGGGTCTTATTCGCCACCTATAAACTGACATGAGAGGCTGAAAAATAGCGCACTGCGGTGAAACTATTGGAGGAACAGAGGGCGGTGCCTATAGCTATGACCTGGTGCCGTTTTAAAGATTTGTTCTTCGACAGATATTTTTCGGCCACTATTAGGGAGGCCAAAGTGGAGGAGTTCCTGAATCTGAAGCAGGGACAGCAAACAGTCCAGCAGTATGCGGTGAGGTTCACAAAATTATCCCGCTTTGCCCCGTATATCGTTCTCGATGAAGCAAATAAGGCGAGACAGGTTGAAAGAGGTCTGAGGCGAGAAATTTATAAGCAAGTAGCAATGTTGAAAGTGCAGGACTTTGCCGAGTTAGTGGACCGAGCAGCTATGGCTGAGGCTAATGAGTGGATGGGTGTAGAGGAGCAGGGATATAAGAAGAGGTCCACACCTTCAGACTTTCAGCAGGGATCTATACGGGACTAGTGGAGGAGAGGGAATTATGACAAAGGACAAAGGCAATAGACTGGGAGCCGTCAGGTTCTGGGAGTGCGAACCTACCCTGTTTGTCAAACATGTGGAAAGAGACACATGGGAGAGTGTCATACAAGGAGGGGAGTCTGCTATCGCTACGATGTACCAGGACATTTGGTACGAGATTGCCTTACACCACCTGGTACCATACCTGCTCCCAAACCGTACTGAGGAGGTTATCAAGTGCCTCGTGGAGGCTAGCAAAGGAATGTAGCCCTGGCAAGGGTTTATGTTTTGACGCCGGGCGACGCGGAGGCTGCAGACGATGTCATGATAGGTACCTTTACTGCTTTATCGTATCAAGCTATTGTTTTATTTGATACAGGTGCCACCCACTCTTTTGTGTCTACGGGGTATTTTAAATTGGCTGGTGTTAAGACATAGTTATTAGATGTTGAACTGTTAGTAGCAACACCGAAAGGGTCAGTGGTGAGGTGTCGAAGGGTGTTCAAGGGCTATCCCATAGAAATTCAGGGGAGAGTATTACCAACTAACCTAATTGTGTTAGATTTGCATGGATTCGATATAATACTGGGTATGGACTAGCTGGCTACTAACCATGCTAGTATTGACTGTCATCTGAAAGAGGTGATTTTAAGACCACCAGAAAAGCCAAAATTTAGATTTGTGGGATCTCGGGTGCAATCCCCACCTCAATTAGTGTCAGTCATGCAGGCGAGAAGACTACTTCTGGACAGATGTCAAGGGTTTATGGCTTATGTAAAGGAGGTGACAAAAAATAAATTGAAACTTGTCAATACACTAGTAGTTAAGGAGTTTCCAAATGTTTTTCCATAAGAACTCCTTAGATTGCCTCCCGACCGTGAGATAGATTTTACTATCGACTTACTTCTAGGGATGGCGTCGATCTCTAAAGCTCTTTACCGAATGGCACCAACAGAATTAGGAGAATTAAAGGGTCAGTTGCAGAATTTATTGAATAAAGGGTTTATTAGACCTAGTCTATCGCCCTTGGGAAGCTCTAGTTTTATTTGTGAAGAAAAAGGACAGGTCTATGAGGATGTGCATAGATTACAGGGAAATAAACAAAGTAACAATTAAGAACAGGTATCCTCTACCCCGTATAGATGACTTATTTGATCAATTACAGGGTACATGGGTCTATTCCAAGATCGACCTCAAATCAGGTTATTATCAAATGAAAGTTAAAACTGAAGATATCTCAAAGATAGCTTTCAGGACTAGGTATGGGCATTATGAAATTCTAATTATGTCATTTGGTCTGACGAATGCTCCTGTTGTATTCATGGATTTTATGAATATAATCTTTCATCAATATTTAGATCAATTCGTTGTGGTTTTCATTGATGACATACTGGTCTACCCGAGGAGTTTCAGGGAGCATAAGACGCACCTAAGGCTAATACTTCAGATGCTCAGGGAAAAGAAATTGTATGCCAAGTTTAGCAAATTTGAATTATGGTTAGAGAAAATTGCATTTTTAGGACATGTTATATCGAGGGATGGAAATTCTATGGATCCCAAAAAGATAGAGGCAGTAGTGAATTGGGTCAGGCCGAGGAACATACAGGAAGTCAAGAGTTTCTTAGGACTGGCAGGTTATTACTGACGGTTTGTAGAGGGATTCTTAGCATTATCAGGGCCTCTGACATGACTAACCTGAAATAATGTCAGGTTTGAATGGGACAATAGTTGTGAGCAGAGCTTCTAGAAATTGAAGCAGTGGCTCATCACTGCAATAGTATTGGTTATTCCATTAGGAGGTGGTGGTTATGTGATCTACTATGTCACATCTTTGAGGGGGCTTGGATGTGTATTAATGCAGCAGGGCAGAGTGGTAGCATATGCCTTTGGACAATTGAAAGAATATGAAAAGAATTATCCTACTCATGATCTAGAATTGGCTGCAGTGGTTCATGCATTGAAGATTTGGAGGCATTATTTGTACGGAGAGGGATGTGAAAAATTTTCAAATCATAAAAGTTTAAAGTGCTTCTTCATGCAGAAGGAGTTAAATATGCGGCAAAGAATATGGTTAGAGCTCATCAAGGATTATGATTGTACCATCAGTTACCATCCAGGTAAAGCAAATGTGGTGGTTGATGCTCTGAGTCGAAAATCAGGGGAAGCAATATAGTTAGCAGTAGAAATTCAACACCCAATCCATATGGACTTGGAGAGGCTTGGCGTAGAGTTAGTGGGAAGGGATCACCAAACATTTATTACCAACCTGGTGGTGCAGCCTACTCTATAGGAAAAGATTAAAGCAGCCCAGAAGAATGATGTAGAGTTAATGGAATTTGTTAGCTTTACCGTGATCGCAAAGACGGGGGTGAATTGGTATTTTCAAAATTGAAGCCCTAGGTCAACCCCCTAACAGCAATGTTACACAACCTGAAGGTCAATCTAGTGCAAATAAATTAACTCAATTTAAATGTACAGCAAAATTTAAATAGCACAACTAACTTAACCAATCATGCACAAGAAAGCTGTAAATAAAGATGACATCCAGAAATGTTATCGAGGTTTGGAAAACTGCCTAGGTCCCCACCTTAGCTAACAAGCTCAAGGATTACCACTATGATGCTCACTTAAACGGGTGGAGTGGCACCTAAACAACTAGGTCAATTAGCACATGGCTGACCTCAACCTTTACAGACAATCCTTACCAGGCTGGATTACCATCCCCTCAAACCACACCTGGAATACAACAGTATGTACACAATAAGACTAGTACAATGATTATGCTTTCATGTAAAGTAGATATGTACCCAATATAAACAGTCACATACACATCAACAATATGGATATAGTGTAAGCTCAATGATGTAAATAGTTGTGCAAACAACACTCATTAGGGTATGATCAATGGAATGTTCAAAAGTGTTCAATACAAGCAATATCTTTGAAACTAGGTAAAGCAAATTTCAATAGCTAATCAAGATTCCAAAGATATCAATCAAATATTCAAACTAGCTTAAGAAATTTTCTTCAATGAGATAAGCACACTACTAGTTTGAAAAATATTTTGGCTTGTTGAAAATATTTTTGCACAACAAAAATCAAAGCTATGAGAGTCTTGCAACAAATATGCAAAGACCCCTAAGCTTGCTAGTCTATCCCAATAAAAGATTTATAATATGAAATTAGTGGGATAAACCTTAGCCAAACTTCCCAAAAATAAAATCAATAATCAATCAAGCAAATGGGAGTTTTAGCACTATCTAGCAATTACAAGCACACTCACTAAACTCTTACAATACCAAGATTTATCAAAGGAATGAGTATTTGAGGGTATTTGAGAAATGTAGGATTTTTGGAGTGGAGAGGATTCTTGCCTAATGATTTTGCTAATTACATACTAATCCTCACAAATGAGCCTATATTTATAGGCAAGGTAAAAATTATAACCGTTTGGGACCTTCAGGGTATTATTAGAAAAGTTCTAAAATGCTTAAGCAATATTAACCCAAATTAACCCACGTTTACCTAGGGTAAAATAATTTTAACCCGAGAAGGTTCGGGTGGCTGAACCGAGGTTCGGTCGCCTGACCAGACTCATTTTTAAAAACCCTTAAAAATAGTTCGGTAGCCCGAGTTCTAGTATGGTAGCCCGAACAAAATTTAACAGCATTTGTTCGTAGGTTTGGGTGCCCAGTTAGTGAGTCGGTAGCCAGAACTCAAAGGTTCAGTCGCCCGAACCGTTTTTGAACTGATTGCCTCAGTAACCCGAGTTGGTGAGGGGTCCCTTTCAAAGGGTTCAGTCACCCGGGGAAGATATGTTTAAAACGGTTCGGTCGCCCGAGAGCTAGGTCAACTGTAGACTTTTCAACAGTTCGGGCGCCCAAAGAGTTTTGAACTCCTAGGGTTCAGTCGCCCGAGCTCTCTAAAACTTCCCTATAATATTCAATTTAATTCATTTTTAACACTCCTGATTTTTGTATGATATATGTGTATGAGTGTTGGGACTTAGAGTCATACTAGGGTCTTACTGAGCTTACAATATATCCTATATGCATGACATGCAGGTAATTATTACAGACCATATACCTAGCTACTATTAAAGACCCATATTACATTAATTGAATTTACAATATGAAATAGAATCTTCAGGGTCTTTATAGCTTGCTTCAAGTGTCATTCCTTGAAATGCTCATATAAACCTGCACATACACTTGAAAACCATCAAATACCTAAGTATTTGTCATTATCAAAACCGGGTGTGACCTATTAGGTCAACATTCTCCCCCTTTTTGATGATGACAAATACATCATGCAAAAAATGGGTATAGCCTTAGAAAGCTCCCCCTAGTAATGTGCATTATGTAAAAGTTTGTCAATGCATTTTATTTTTCTTACGTGCAACCCAATTTGTCAATGCAAATTATTTTTCTTACATGCAACCCATTTTTTCCCTCTTATCCATCTCCCCTTTTTGGCAACAGCAGAAGGGGCTATGAAAGTAATAGCCTTAGGCAATGGGTATGAATCATTTGTATACAAGATGAGTTTGGGAATTTTTTAAAAAATTTCGGCAGCACGCCGTTTGAAAGTAGGACATTTCCCAAAAAAATCCTATATAAAAATGACCTATTTTGAGTTTTTAAGATTTAACAGTTTATCCACAACTACTCAACTGAAACGGTTCCAGTATGATCAATACATAAAACATAAATGCAATCATCATCATGCAGTAGATATGAGAATTTGGCATTACAAAACATAACTAATTTCATAAAGTCTAAGCCAATGGAAGATACCAATTATTATATTAATTATTAGACTTTGAAAATATTAGAAAGCTCCCTCTAAGTTTATGCAAACTATGAAATATCTAGGAAGCATTTCTACTATGCATGAGACCTAGTTCACGTCTAATTTGTATGAATCTATCTTCCGGATGTGGTTTAGTGAAAATATCCACCCACTGCTCACTAGTGCATACAAACTCAAGAGCTACATCCCCTTTCTACACATGACCACGAAGGAAGTGTTGTCTAATCTCAATGTGTTTTGTTCGTGAATGTGAGATAGGATTTTTTGAAATGTTGATTACACTAGTATTATCACATTTAATCAGTATTGTATCATAGTGCAACCCAAAGTCCATAAGTTGTTGTTTCGTATGAAGAGTTTGTGCACAACAACTTCCAACCACGATATATTCTGCTTTAGCTATGGATAAGGCAACTGAGTTTTGTTTCTTGGAGAACCAAGAAATGAGAGATTGCCCTAAATAGTGACAAGTGCCGCTAGTACTTTTCCTATCAACCTTACTACCGACAAAGTCAACATCAGTATAACTCACAATCTCAAAGGTAGTATGCTTAGGATACCATAAGCCTAACTCTATAGTTCCAACTAGATTCCTAAGGATTCGTTTAACTACTAATAGATGAGATTCCTTAGAAGCATCCTGAAACCTAGCACACATGCACACACTAAGCATAATATTAGGTCAACTAGCAGTGAGATATAGAAGACTCCCAATCATGCCACGATATAATTTCACATCAACAGGGATCCCTTGCTCATCTTTATTAAGTTTAATGGAAGAACTCATAGGGGTGCCAAGAATTTTACAATCTTCCATATTAAATTTCTTTAGCAAGTCCCTGGCCTATTTAGGTGGGCATATGAAAGTTCCATATTCATCTTGTTTAATTTGCAGCCCTAAAAAGAAAGTAAGCTCGCCCATCATGCTCATTTCAAATTCAATTTGCATGCATTTGTCAAACTCATTACACAACTCATCATTGGTTGCTTCAAAAATGATATCATCAACATAAATTTGAACTAGAAGCATATCATCATTTTTGGATTTGATGAAGAGTGTAGTGTCAATCTTTCCATGGGGAAACCCCATTTCTAGTAGAAAACCACTAAGCCTCTCATACCAAGCTCTAGGAGCTTGTTTCAATCCATATAAGGCCTTAGACAACCAGTAAACATGATCTGGATATTTATGATTTTCAAAATCGGGCGGTTGTTCTACATACACTTCTTCGTTTATATAACCATTAAGAAAAGCATTTTTAACATCCATTTGAAACAATTTAAAATTTTTAAAAGTGGCATAAGCAAGTAACATACAAATGGCTTCCATCCTAACAACAGGAGCATATGTTTCATCAAAGTCAATTCCCTCCTCCTGATTATAACCCTGGGCAACTAGTCTAGCCTTATTCCTAGTTACTACCCCATTCTTATTTTCTTATTTCTATATACCCATTTAGTTCCAATAATTGTATGATCATTAGGCCTAAGAACTAGGTTCCACACTTTGTTTCTTTCAAATTAATTAAGTTCTTCTTGCATAGACATTACCCAGGACTCATCCTCTATTGCTTCTTTAATATTTTTAGGTTCTTCTTGAGATAAAAAAGTAGAATGACTCACCAGGTTCTTCAAGGAAAATCTTGTGGTTACACCATGGGATGGTTCACCTATGATTTGATCTATAAGATGGTTCCTAATGAATTTCCAATCTCTAGGCAACTCCTGAACTTCATTTTCATTGTCATTATCTTCAGATGATTTTTTATTTATTACTAAATTTTCACTTGCATTGTTTTCAATAGATAACTTGTCTAAGCATTTTCTATTGTCAATATCATCTTCATCATATCTCTTAGAAAATGGATTAGATTCATCAAATACAACATGGATAGATTCAATGACAGTCAATGTTCTTTAATTGAAAACTCTATATGCTTTACTATTAAGAGCATAGCCTAGGAAAATGCCTTTATCATATTTAGAATCAAATTTCCCTAGATGTTCATTATCCCTAAGCACAAAACATTTACAACCAAAACCATGAAAATAGGAAATATTAGGTTTATGGTTATTCCACAATTCATAAGGGGTTTTATTAAGTGATGGTCTAATCAACACCCTATTCATGACATAACATGCAATGTTTATGGCTTCAGCCCAAAAATATTTAGGTAGCTTATGTTCATTCAGCATAATTTTACTCATTTCTTATAATGACCTATTCTTTCATTCTACCACGCCATTTTGTTGAGGGGTCTTAGGTGTAGAAAAGTTATATGACATGCCCTCTTGGTCACAATAATTTTATGCCTTTTTTTTAAAATTCAGTGGCTCTATCACTTCTTATGTGAGTTATCTTATAGCCTTTTTTATTTCGAATTCTCCTGCAAAGCTTAGTAAACTGTTTACATGATTCATTTTTATGTGAGAGAAATAACACCCATGTGAATCTAGAAAAGTTATCAACGATGACAAAAGCATATGATTTTCCACCAAGACTTTGCACAGAATTAGGACCAAATAAATCCAAATGAAGCATTTCAAGTGGTCTAGTGGTAGATATAAATTTCTTTTTCTTAAAGCTAGATTTTGTCTGCTTACCCATTTGACATGCATCGCAAATTTTATCTTTCACAAATGGTGTTTTAGGCAAGTCTTTCACTAAATCTTTTCTTACTAGCTTTGACAATAAATCCATACTAGCGTGTCTTAATCACTTATGCCACAACTAACTAGCTTCATTTATTACAGAAAAACAAGTTACTTTTTGCGAAGTTAAGTTATCAAAAGTAGTAGTGTATACATTTTCATGGCGATCTACAGTAAAAAGCACTTTATGATCTGATTTACTTTCAACTATGCATTTATCATTTTCAAATGACACCTTATAACCTTTATCACGCAATTGACTTATGCTCAATAAGTTATGCTTCAAGCCATCAACTAATAGAATATTATCAATAACCAGGGAAGGATCCTTACCAACCTTACCTACACTGATGATGCGTCCCTTTGCATTGTCGCCGAACATCACATACCTCCATCCTTGGGAATGATTGACGCAAATTTTTCCTTGTCACCGGTCATATTCTGTGAGCACCCGCTATCCAAGTACCACCTATCCTTGGAGGAGGACGATCTCAAACACACCTGCAAGATAGACTAAGTAACTTATGCTGGTCCCCAAATTTTGTTGGGTCCACGGGAGTTAGTAACTGGATCACCCATAACTACCCACACCTTTCTAATTTTTGCATGCTTATTCCTAAGTGGACAATCAAATTGAATATGACCAATTTGTTTGCATTTAAAACATTTCATTCTGCACTTAAGATCTTTACGTGGGACTTGAGATTTTGATTCGCGCGTGAAATGTCCCAAGTAAAGATTAGGTCGTCTAACATTTTCAATGCCATTAAAACCTAGACCCTCTTTACTTAGAGAATTTCTTTGGGCACCAACTAGTTTTTCAAAATTGCGTTTGCCCTCGGTGAATTTAAAAACAATTTTGGAGTTATCCTCCAATTTCCTCTCAAGCTCGGCTATAGTCACATCTTTTTCTTTCAAAATCGAAGCATAAGAGGTTTTTGCAATTCCAAATAATTTTGACCAATTTTCGCATTTCTTTCTCAAATCATCATTTTATTTGGTCATTTTATTCAATAGTTTAGATACACGAATATATTCAAATTGTAATTCTCTAAACATAGGCATGCAATCAGAATCATAATCATCAGACGAATAATATGAAGATAAAGAGCAAGAAGACGATACCTCATCATCATGTGCCATCAAGCAAAGATTAGCAACCTCTGAATCGATGTAGTCCAAGCTTGATTCACTGCTACTTAATTTATCCCATAAAGTGTGCTTTCATGGCTTTCTTCTTTTTCCTAGCATCCTTTTTCAGTAGTGGGCAGTTCGGCTTGATGTGCCCAACTTTGTTGCAATTGTAACACGTGGGAGCATTTGATTTTTCTTTTCTTTTACTAGACTCTCCCTTCTCAGATACAGACTCCCTATATCTTTTGTATGGCTTTCTATTCTTCGTGAAAAATCTGCTGAATTTTCTAGTTAGCATGACCATATCATCCTCAGAGTCAGGTTCGCTGCATTCACTAAATGTATTAGTGAAGGTTTTCAATGCAGTCACCTTATTCACCCTATTATGTTTATTGAGTCTCTCATTTATAGCTAATTCATAGGTAATCAGGGAACCAATCAATTCATCTAGAGTCATGGCCTTAAGGTCTCTACCCTCAGAAATGGTCATAGCCTTAGCTTCCCAAACAGGAGGCAAGCCTCCAAGGATCTTCCTAATCATCTCATATGTAGGATAGGTCTTTCCCAATGCATGCAGTGAGTTTATAATGTGTGTGAATCTAGTATAAATGCCCTAAATGGACTCACCTATATTCATCCTAAAGGCCTCATATTCACCAGTCAGCATATCTACCCTACTATATTTCACATCCCTAGTACCTTCATGTGTGACTTCTAATTTATCCCAGATTTCTTTTGTAGTAGCACATGCCATTACTCTATTAAACTCATTCACATCAAGACCACAATACAAATTATTCATAGCAGTAACATTCAAACTAAAAGCTTTCATATCATCAACATTATATTCTTTCTCAGTTTTAGGGACTCTAATCTCACCCTCTGTTTTCATAAGAACATAATTTCCCTTAGAGACGATCCTCCACACCTTCCAATCTATATTTTGAAGGTAGATGCACATCCTCTATTTTGAGAAGGTGTAATTAACACCACTGAAAATCGGAGGTCGTGTGGAAGATGGTCCCTCAGGGAAAGGGGTCACGATGCTATGAGTCATCTAAGATCTTTTGCAAAATAATTATTGAGTTAATGTTACGTGGCTCTGATACCAATCATTAGCTTTACCATGATCCTAAGAGGGGGGTGAATTGGTATTTTCAAAATTGAAACCCTAGGTCAATCCCCTAACAGCAATGTTACACAACCTGAAGGTCAATCTAGTGCAAATAAATTAACTCAATTTAAATGTACAGAAGAATTTAAATAGCACAACTAAGTTAACCAATCATGCATGAGAAAGCTGTAAATAAATATGACACCCAAAAATGTTATCAAGGTTCGACAAACTGCCTACGCCCCCGCCTTGGCTAACAAGCACAAGGATTACTACTATGACGCTCACTTAAGTAGGTGGAGCGGCACCTAAACAACCAGGTCAATTAGCACAGAGCTGAACTCAACCTTTACAGACAATCCTTACCGGGCTGGATTACCGCCCCATCAGGCCATGCCTAGAACACAATAGTATGTTCATAATAAGATTGATACAGTGATTATACTTTCATGTAAAGAAGATATGTACCCAATATAAAAAGTCACATATACATCAACAATATGGATATAGTGTAAGCTCAATAATGTAAATAGTTGTGCAAACAACACTCAATACGATATGATCAATGGAATGTTCAAGAGTGTTCAATACAAACAATATCTTTGAAACTAGGTAAAGCAAATTTCAACAGCTAATCAAGATTCCAAAGATATCAATCAAATATTCAAACTAGCTCAAGAAATTTTCTTCAATGAGATAAGCACACTACTAGTTTGAAAAATATTTTGGCTTGTTGAAAATATTTTTGCACAACAAAAATCAAAGCTATGGGAGTCTTGCAACAAATATGCAAAGACCCCTAAGCTTGCTAGTATATCCCAACAAAAGATTTATAATATGAAATCAATGGGATAAACCTTAGCCAAACTCCCCAAAAATAAAATCAATAATCAATCAAGCAAATAGGAGTTTTAGCACTATCTAGCAATTACAAGCACACTCACTAAGCTCTTACAATACCAAGATTTATCAAAGGAATAAGCATTTAAGGGTATTTGAGCAAAGTAGGATTTTTGGAGTAGGGAGGATTCTTGGCTAAAGATTTTTATAATTACATATTAATCCTCACAAATGAGCCTATATTTATAGGCAAGGTAAAAATTATAACCGTTTGGGACCTTCAGGGTATAATTAGAAAAGTTCTAAAATGTTTAAGCAATATTAACCCAAATTAACCCACGTTTACCTTGGGTAAAATAATTTTAACCCGAGATGGTTCGGGTGGCTAAACTGAGGTTCGGTCGCCCAAACAGACTCATTTTTAAAAACCCTTTAAAATAGTCCGGCCGCCCGAGTTCCAGTACGGTAGCACAAACAAAAATCAATAGCATTTGTTCGTAGGTTCGGGTGCCCGATCAGTGGGTCGGTTGCCCGAACTCAGAGGTTCGGTCGCCTGAGCCATTCTTGAACTAATTGCCTCGGTAGCTCGAGTCGGTGAGGGGTCCCTTTCAAAGGGCTCGGGCCCCCGGGGAAGATATGTTTAAAACGGTTCGGTCGCCCAAAAGCTAGGTCAACTATTGACTTTTCAACAGTTCGGACACCCGAGGAGTTTTGAACTCCTAGGGTTCGGTCGCACGAGCTCTCTAAAACTTCCCAATAATATTCAATTTAATTCATTTTTAACATTCCTGAATTCTGTATGATATATGTGCATGAGTGTTGGGACCTAGAGTCATACTAGGGTCTTATGATATATGTGCAGGTAATTTTTATAGACCATATGCCTAGTTACTATTAGAGACCCATGTTACATTAATTGAATTTACAATATGAAATAGAATCTTCAGGGTCTTTATATCTTGCTTCAAGTGTCATTCCTTGAAATGCTCATATAAACCTACACATACACTTGAAAACCATCAAATACCTAAGTACTTTTATCAAAATCGGGTGTGACCTATAAGGTCAACATGATGGAGTTAATAAAGAAGGTACAGGATGGACAGGGGGAGGAGTTTAGTATATCAGATGATCGAGCTCTACGGTTCCATACTAGATTGTGCGTGCTTGCAGATGAGAATATTGGAACGGCGATCCTTAAAGAGGCTCATAGGTCCCGGTACACGATATATCTCGGTAGCACTAAAATGTATAGGGATCTACGAGAGTATTTCTGGTAGAGCAGTATGAAGAGAGAGATTGTCGAATTTGAGTAGCAGTGTTTGACGTGCCAACAAGTAAAAGCTAAGAACCAGAGGCCAGTGGGCCAGCTACAGCCACTTTACATCCCGAAATGGAAATGAGATCACATTTCTATGGACATTGTGATGGGTTTACCGCTGGTACGACAGGGGCAGAATGCTATTTGGGTGGTCATTAATCGACTGACGAAGACCACTCACTTTATTCTTATTAAATTCAACTACTCCATGGACAGACTGGCAGAAATATATATTCAAGAGATAGTACGATCACATGGTGTCTTAGTGTCTATAGTATCAGACCGGGACCCATGTCTCACATCACAATTTTGGAAGAGCTTGTAGGAGGCTCTGGGGTCTCAGTTGTCATTCAGCACGGCATATCATCCTCAGACAGATGGGTAGACAGAGAGGATGATTCAAATATTAGAGGATATGCTACGGGCATGTGTGCTAGATTTTGAGGGTAGTTGGACCCAGTGTTTGCCGCTGGTAGAGTTTGCATACAATAATAGCTATAAGACCAGCATCGGCATGGCACCTTACGAGGTGTTATATGGTAGGAGATGTTGTTCTCCTCTATACTGGGATAAGATAGATGAGAGACGAGTTTTGGGACCAAAAATAGTGCAACAGGCATACGATAAAGTCCAGCTTATTAGAGACAGAAGTAGTGCAGCTCAGAGTCGGTAAAAAAGCTATGAAGATAATCACTACCTAAAATTGGAGTTTGAAGTAGGAGACCATGTATTTTTTAAAATAGCGCTATTGAAAGGTACTATGAGGTTTGGGAGGAAGGGTAAGTTGAGCCCTAGGTTTATTGGCCCTTTCGAGATACTTAAGAGACTGGGGTCAGTTGCCTATCGGCTAGCCTTACCACCAATTTTATCCAGAATACATGACGTTTTCATGTTTCTATGCTGAAGAAATACATCCCAAATCCCTCCCACATGGTTAGTTATGCAGGGATAGAACTTAGAGAATCACTAGCTTATGAGGAGATACTAGTGTAGATCTTAGATAGGAAGGAACAGGAATTGCGTAATAAGAGAATTCCATTAGCAAAAGTCCTGTGGAGGAATCATACGATGGAAGAAGCTTCATGGGAGCTTGAGAAAGAAGTACGACAGAAATACCCACATCTATTTAGCGGGTTTAGCAGTAAATAGGAAGAGATGCAAGTAAGTATGTTAAGTTTATTTTGTGTAATAATTTTCTATTAGTAGGTAGTATTTTGGTTTGGGAAAATTTTTCTTTTATGTATTTGTAATCTCCTAAAACCCTGAATGTAACTACGGTATTCCTCCACCACATGTGAAGGTAAGTAATAAAATAAGTAGCTCATTTTCCTCAAATTATGGTGTTCAATATAGATAGTAAACTTCGAGGATGAAATTTTATAAGGATTGGAGAATGTAAAGACCCAAAAATTTTAATAATTAAATAATTGAGAAGAAAGATAAATTTAAAGAGATTAAGCAGGGTTCGTCGATGATTTTGTTCTCTTCGTCCATGAACCACCTTCTTTACTTCGTCGACGAAATCATGTGTCTCGTCGATGGGAAAATACCAAGAGAGGTTATAGCAGAGCTTGAAATTCATCGACAAAGGTTAGGAGTTCGTCGACAAAATCCCTTCCTAGACTCGTCGACGAGGTGATGTGTCTCGTCGACGAAGCCGCCTGTATGAATATGCAAAATTTGGGTTTTCAGCGAGATTTTCATGCAAAATCCTTCTCTCTCTCTCTCTCTCTCTCTCTCTAAACCCGTTCCTCTCTCCTTCTCTCTAAATTTGTGGTTTTTATTTTCATAGGTTCGACGATCAAAAGTCGCCACGTCACTTCTAGGAAGATTCTCTTCAAGTATGCCGAAGTAGATTGTTGGTTAAGCAAACTTGGGCATCATCCCAAAATCTGAGTAAGTTGGTTATTTTGAGTTTTATAAGGTATTTAGTATTCTTGGATTGAGGAAAATGCTTTAAATAGAATAATACTGAAGTTTGCTGGGAAAAAAGCAATTTCAGGGTGTTGAGCTGGGGAACACACGAGTGTTGGTTTGGAATATTTTATGGGCTTCTTAGTAAGTCAAGTAAAGGGATAAATTAAGTTAGCCTTTTTCATGAAATTATTTATTGTTATACAGCACTTACTTTTAGGAAAATATGTATGATATAGAATTATGTTTGGAAATACTGTTGTTGAACAAAGAAATGATTTTAACACATTTTATATGGAAATATGATTTTAGGATAAATTATGAGTTTATAAGGCTATGAACATTTGTGTGGCATGAGTATAATATTTCCATGAAATTTATGTTACATTGAAATATTATGATTTTCCCAAGATAAGCATGTTATAGCAGTTTTCAGGAAAACCATAAAAACAGTACAAAAACTATGGTTTAAGAATATTATGATAACAAGTGCAAGATTTTCATGTACAAGTACGTCATGTTATGTCGGCGCCGATATAATGATTTTTTACATTATGATATGACGGCATAAAATGTCATAATTATGCATGTTATGTCAAGTTTCAAGGAAATATTATCATGTTATGTTTTACCCTAATATATGAAACTACTATGTTCAATATCATGAAATGTATTATATGTTATCATAACCCAGATAGCTTAGTTTAGTTTCACAAAGCACGGTATCGTAGCGGCATATTCACGTTTACGTTTATGTTTATGTTAGTGCTACCACACATCTTATGTAGAGTGTGGGAGATGACAGTCGATGTGATTTCATGGGAGTGTCGTAGTTCCCCTGGTAGTCCGGCATAGGTGGAACAGGCCCATCATACTTACACTATAACCGATATTGACTTAGGATGGTCAGCCAGCCATTGCTAGGTCTAGCCTTCAGGTCGCACAACCCTATCATGTGGGGGATAAGACATGACGATAGCTAACTATCTATCTATCCTAGGTAACAATTTAAGTATGATATGTTTATATAAGATTATTTTCTAGTATAGGAATTTAGTATGTTAAACTATATTATGTTAAATCATGTTTAATTCAATTATGATACAACTGTTTATCCTGATATGAATTATGTACTGTTTATATGTATATCCCAAAAAATACTCATATTGCCACACACTGATGTTAATTTTTCTCCCTTACTGAGAGGTGGCTCACCCCAGCATTACAAACATTTTAGGAAATCCAAGTCGGAGGATGGATAAAGCCCTGCAGTAGTAGAAGTGGGCTTAACTACCTTGTTTGTAGGGTAAGTGGGTGAACTAGAATCAGATGAATTTTTGGATTAAGACCGTAGGAATGCTTTTTGGTCTTTTTGTGGATGACTGTATATGTATAATAGATTTAGTAGAACTCTGGTATGGTTTCTGGTGTTTTATGACATGTATATGATTTTATGTTTTCTACTGCTTAGGTGTTAGAGTTGTATGATAGATATATCCCTGGTACCCATGGGTGCAGGTTGATCATGATTATGACAATTTAGTTGGATGTTAGAATTATTAGTATTATCTTTATGTGGAAAAAAAATATATAGTAAATTAGGCAGGCCATTACACACTGGCTCTATATGCACATAGGAAATACAATCCACACAAGACTCGCATCCACACAGGAATACCGTCCACACAGGAGTCACAACCACACTGGTTACCACACAAGCTTCCCAACCACACAGGTTACAAATCCACACACACAACCCCGTTCATAGCAAATCAGTAAAACAAACTCCTAATTCCACTACCAATGTTTTACCCCCTTAATATAAATGCCCATATAACGAACTCCTCATACCACTACCAACGTTATATGGCGATTTATATCAAGTACTATATAATGACCTCCTCATACCACTGTCAACGCTATATCACAATTTACATAAATCATATAATAATACACATCAAATTCATGAAAACACATCAATGCATTCAAGTTTACAATACTTATTCATCTAAACCGCATCACAACCAATCAGAATTTGCAACCCAAACAGTAACCACAAGTGAACAATAATCGTAATCAAGCAGTACTCGCAACCATTTAATTATGAAAGTTATTTTCATGCCACACAGTTTTTCCCAAATATGATTTATAATCAAAATCATTTTTTTCCAAATGCCTAAACCGTTCAAAAAATTATAAATAAGTGTATAGAATTGTATACTCAAATTTAACCGGTTTAAAATTAATAAAAAATTGTTATAATAAATTCCCCTTACCTAATTCCTAAAGAAACCGCTTGAAATTAATAGAAAACTCAAAACCCTAGGCTCTAAACCTGCTGACAAACGGAAACCAACGAGCTACAACACGAACCTTACATCTGGAAGCGATCACAAACCCCCGAATAGGCTTAGAAATGCTTGCAATGCCCTAAAACCCCCCCAAAGACCCGAAACCCTAGCTGAGAGAGTGAAGGGGAAGAGAAATTCTTTAAAAAAATTGAACTAGGATCTATTTATAATGATGCTGTCTCGCAGAAAACCATCGACGGTTTTCTTGTACTTGACAAAACCGTCGACGATTTGGTTCTTAAAATGCCTACTGAAGAGAAAATCATCAACAATTTTTCTAGGAGATCCTCAAACCATCGGTGGTTTGGTGCTGAACCAAACCATCTTCTCCTTTTTGTTATTTTTCCTTTCCTTTATTTATTTACCTTTTCTTTTATTCATTTTTTTATTTTATTTTTAGGGTTCAGTTTACTACAGTTACAATTTTCTAATAATTTGTTTTGTTGCTTCATTTTGTTTCCTTTTCTATTTCCTCAACAAGGATCATTGCTTTATCTATAAATTCCTCAATGGACACTCCACTAGTCATACTCATCATTTTCACCTTGTTAAGAACCCAACCAAAGATCTACTCCTTGAAACAAACCATATTGATTTTCAAATTGCTTCAACTCCTTAATTCCTAGAGAGAGAGGATTTTTCCCCCTATGACCTTGTTAAAGACTAGATTAGCACTAAGCAATCATATCCATTAAGGGAGCTCGACAAACATATGGTAGCATGCAAATATTTCATCAAATAACTTGGGGGTTCTTCTCAATAGCCCAAAGTTGTTGAGTATAAATCAAGTCAAGTCTAAAGTATTTTAGACTATTATAAGCTTTAGGCATATGCGAAGCTCGTTTTAAATTTTCAAATTTCAATTTGATAAAGTTAGAGGTTAGCTATCTTCATTTTCTAGACCCTAGCTCCAAAACTTGTGTGAAGGAATGTGTGGTGCCATTTGCCTTTTGTAATTATCTATTTGGAATCTCTTTCTTTAAAAAGGAAAAAAGAACTTGTGTAGGTCTCACCATTATGATGATGTTGTGGTTGTAGTGGGATTATAAGCCAACTGTGTTGATTGAAATTGGATTTGGATCTTTTCGTAGGTTTTACCATAGTAGGATCTTAATGGAAATACAATGTATAAAAGACCGAAGGGGGGAGAGAGAGGATGCTTTTGGGCAACATGAAAAGTTGGAACCCTAATATAAAACACTTAATACCTCCAAATGAACCACTATATTAGGGCATCTCTAAAAAGGAAATTCCAACACTTAAGGAGCAGGCTACTAAACCAATATCATTATGTGGTAAACTCATGGGTCATGCAAATCATCCCCTTCTTTTAAGGAACACTGGTAATTAGACAAGAAGGAGAGTATTAGAGTAGTCTTTCATAAGGAAAATCCACCACGTTCAAATATATATTTACATGAAAATTTCCTATAATACCTTAGCATCCCATAAAAAAGCGGTGATCATTAAGTTGTTAGGTAAATCGATGGGATTAGTTCCTATACCTTTCTATTACAAATTTAATGGAGCACACATAGGGATTTTGATCTTTTAGACATAGGAAACTTTCTTATCCTCATAAATTTTGATCTTGATGAAGATTGATATAAGGTATTATCTAAGGGTCTTTAGGTGATTCTAGGCCATTATATGACAATGCAACAACGGTCACTTTAGCTTGGGTTCATCTACTAGAATTAAATCCTATGTCTCATGGTGAGAGTGTCATTGAATCTATTGTTTTTTACATTGGAAATTTTATTTTTTTAAAAAAAAAAAACTGATGAAAACACTAATTGGCTATCTTGAAATTGATTTGGAAAAGCCCTAGTAGTCAATTTCTTACTTTGTAGGCAATGGTACTATTTGGAGTAAAAAGGTTTTCATACAATTTGCTTTCATTGTGGATGAGTTGGATGTTGACCTCATAGGTCACACCCAGTTTTGATAATGACAAATACTTAGGTATTTGATGGTTTTCAAATGTTTGTGCAGGCTTAGATGAGCATCTCAAGGAATGACACTTGAACCAAGACATAAAGACCCTGAAGATTTTAATTTATATTGTAAATTCAATTAATGTAATATGGGTCTGTAATAGTAATTAGGGATATAGTCTGTATTAATTACCTGCATATCATGCATATAGGATATATGGTAAGCTCAGTAAGACCCTAGTATGACTCTAGGTCCGAACACTCATGCACATATATCATACGAAATACAAGAGTGTTTAAAATGCACTTAATTGAATATTTTTAAGGAATTTGAGAGAGATCAGGTGACCAAACCCCAGGAGTTAAAAACTCCCCGGGTGCCCAAACTGTTGAGAAGTCAATAGTTGACTTAGGCTCTCGGGCGACCGAACATATTTGTGCATACCTTCCACGGGCTCCCGAACCACTTGAAAAGGACATTTCACCAACTCGAGCTACCGAGCGATTTAGTTCAAATTAAGCCCCGGGGGACCGAACACATTAGTTTGGGCTATCGAACCTATGACCGAGCACCCAAAAATCCGAAGAAATGTTTCTGACTTTGATTTGGGCCACTGAACTGTAACTCGGGCTACCGAACCAATTTAAAGACCTTTTATTGTTGTGTTTGTTAGGGAGACTGAACCACGGTTCAGCCAACCAAATCTCGCCAGGTTAAAAATAATTTAACTATGGTAAATACAGGTTATTTTGGGTTAATTACATTTAAACACTTTGGAACTTTTCTAAGAATTTCCAACAAGTCCCAAACAATTATAATTTTACCTTTGCCTATAAATATAGGCTCATTTGTGAGGATTAGCAATTAATTAGCAATTTCATTAGCCAAAAATCCTCTCTTTTGAAAATACTCTCTTTGTCCAAATACTCTCAAATTTTCATTCCCTTGATACATTTTGAGATAGTGAGAGCATATTTAGTGTGCTTGTGATTGCTAGGTTTTGCTAAAAACTCTCATTTGCTTGTTTGATTGTGATATTATTTTTTGGGAGTTTGGCATAGTTTTATTCTTTGGGGTCTTTGCATAATTGTTACAAGGCTTCCATAGCTTTGATTTTTGTTGTGCAAAAATATTTTCAGCAAGCAAAATATTTTCAAACTAGTAGCGTGCTTATTTCATTGAAGAAAATCTTCTTGAACTAGTTTGAATATCTTATTGATATCTTTGGAAGATTTGCTATTGAATTGTGCTTTGCTTAAATTCCAAGATATTGCTTGTATTGAAAACTCTTGAGCATTTCATTGATAATACCATATCGAGTGTTGTTAGCACAACTATTTGCATCGTTAAACTTACATTATATCCATATTATTGATGTGTATGTGATTGCGTGTATTGTGTACATATCTGCTTTACATGAAAGCATAATCATTGTAGCGGTTGATTGAGAAAATATTGTTATATTACAGGCGTGGCCTGAGGGGGCGGTAATCCAGCCCGATAAGGATTGTGTATAAAGGTTGAGGTCAGTTCTGTGCTAATTGACCTAATTGTTTATGTGCCGCTCCACCCGTTTAGGAGAGCATTATAGTGGTAATATTTGTGCTTGTTAGCCAAGACGGGGACGTAGGCAATTTACCGAACCTCGATAACACTTCTGGGTGCCACTTCTTTTTACTGCTTTCCGGTGCATGCTTAGTTGATTAAATTACGCTATTTAATTTCTGCTACATATTACAATTGATTTATTTTACTTGCACTAGATTGACTTTAGGGTTGTGAAAATACTGCTATTAGGATACTGACCTAGGGCATTAATTTTAAAAATACCAATTCACCCCCCCCCTCTTGGGATCACGATAAAGCTAACATTGGATGTGCTAAAGAAAATAGCTAAAATGATCTAATAGAAGTTGTTGATTAGAATACCTAAATAACAATTGGTGAAGATTCAATAGTGATGACAGCATATGATCAAACAAGGAAGACAACAAGGATCTAATTTGAGTTATTATGGTCCCTTGGTGATTGCAATTCTAGTGTAGCATTATGGGCAAAGGAAAAATAGCCATTGGAAATAAGGAAGACAACAAGTTATATTCTAATTCATTCTTTCCTTCCTTGTTTACAATGCAATAAGTGGCATAATGGAAGCCTAATCAAGTGGACATAGAGACCAACTCTTCTAAAGGATTACATCAAGGAAATTTTCAAAAGATATCTTTATGTAGTTTTTTTTTTTTTTTTGTTATTTACCCATATTTCTAATAATTTTATCACTAATAATTTGAAGATTGTTTCATGGAATATGTTGACTTTTTGAGCCCGACCTCTGTTTTGAAGCTGACAAAGCACCAGTATCTTACGTGTGGTTAAGTATGTGAACATGTCTAAATTTCTGCACATATAAGATCAAGAGACTTGGAAGCCAGAAGAAACTCCAAGATCATATGTATCTGGTGCATTCCATGAAGACACACGAGCAAGAAGATTGAAGACATTTAATTTAATTATAAATGCATTTTTTTTTCATATTTGGTTTGTAATAATGCATGACATGCAAGATGTTAACGGATAGCTCAGAACAACCGTAAATAGACCCTAGGGACCAACACACTTCACAGAAAACCTTTTTCTTAACAACTAAATTGATACAAAAAGGTTTTAAAATGAATTTAGGGTCAAAATTGAGGTAAGAATTACTTCGGTTAACATTCGGTCGACCGACATTGGATTTTTAGGCTTGATTAAGAAGTCTCGGTCGACTAAGTAGCGGTCGACTGAACCCTCCAGTTCAAAACTACTCAGTCAACCAAACCAGCCTAAAGTCAACATATTGACTATGGATTATGCGAGCGAAAAAATTTGAACATATCTCTCTCAATCGACCGAAACTTTGATGTGACCTTTTTCAACCTGCCTCAGCTGACTGACATTTACGGTCAAAATTGCCCCAGTCGACTGAACTTCAAAGTTCGGCAGACCGAACCTCTCACCGAGCAACCGAAACCATGAAGCCTTGGAAAATTGCCTGACTCAGCCGACCGACTATGTCAATGGTCGACCGAACTGGGAAAATTGCCCGTATGCCATTATGAGTGTTCGAGCGACCGACCCTAGGTGTCGGGCGACTGAACCTCTCGGGTTGCCATGTGTTTTACCATGGTAATTAGGGTTAATTTTTAATTAAACATTTCTAAAAATCCCTAATATGTCCCTAACGGTCAAATTTTCTAAAGACTTTATATATACCCCTTCATTACTCAAATTTTGATGATGAGAATTAGAGAGAAAATCCTCCTAATATATTTTTATTCCTGTTCGTTTTAATACTCTCCTACACTTTTTATTTGGAAATTTTCTTTAGGAGAGCATATAAATTTTGGGCATTCTTTCTTTGTTAAGTTTAATACTCTCACTCATATTAATTTGTTGAAAATCTTTTTGAGAGTATTAGCTAGAGGTTCCCACATATATTTTACTTGATAAATATTTTTGGGTTGAACAAATTATAGCTTGTGAATCTTGCACATTTATTGCAAGACTTCAAAAGCTCACATTCTTGATTGCAAAATATTTTTGAGCTTTTAACCCTAGCTTTCATTAACAATAGTTTTGAATATTATTTTTAGAAGAAAGCTTTTGAGTCTTCAAGATCTTTGAAAAACACTCATTGCATTTTTCTTTTAAAATCGAAGATCATATTATTCTCTTTGTGAAAGCATAACCCTAAGTTCTCTTATACTTTATTTGAAAAATATATTTGGAGAAAGATTTTATTGGGGTTTAATCTGTGAAGTGCATTATCTTGCATATCAGTTTTCAAAAATTATAAAATCATTTTAACAAAATCACATTCTCATATTGAGCTTAATTTCCTATCATACATAAGGGCATTGTGCTTATTGTTGTACACATCTGCTTGTAGTAGAAACATTTCCTTATACACAAAAATTATTTGATTATCTGTTGTATTCCTGATGGATTGTTAGAAAAGGGAGACTAGCCTTGTGAATAGAACCGGATTTGGTTAAACCTGGTTAGGAGAGCACCGGATTGGTTCAGATTCAGTTAGGAGAACTGGGTGCACCAGCCTATAAGGTGTTGTAATCGGTGTCGCTCCACCTGTAAGCGAGCAACTAGTGGAATCCGCTTGCTTGTGAGCTTGAGGCGGGGACGTACATAGTATTGGCCGAACCCCGATATCATATCGTGTGTTCCTTTATTTTACACACTTTAAATTTCCATACATGTATGTTATTATTTATTGTCTTGATTATTTTATATACATGCTTTGAATGATTGAGAAATATTGAGCCTAATATAACCTGTTTTATTTATCTATTCAGATTATTGTGTTGGGTAATAGACATATGTTTAGAAAGACCCTAAGTTGTGGTATACTATTGTTCGATTAGTTATACCTAGGAAGAAATTTTTTAATACCCAATTTACCCCCCTTTTGGGAATACACCAATTCCAACAAAAAAATTTGATGTGTTGGGAATTCAATAGTGTTTAGAAATGTTAAGATGTTGATTATTTCAAAAAAATCACACTCCGTTTGAGAGAGTTCCTTCGGAGTTAGTGAATTTAGGTATGATACAACTAAAACAATTTATTCATTAGGGTTTGGAGAAGGTGTCTAGGAGATTTGGAAGTCTACGTTTGTACGTTTTCAACATATTTCCAAATTAACCCAATGCATTACTCTGATGGCGAATCATTCAAGCTCTTATCTTTGGTTGTGTTTAGCTATCTACACTAGTCTAAATACAACCCATGTCTTTTTAGAATCATCTTAAATACACTGCATAATATATTCATCTTCCTTGGTTTTCTATTAGGAGATTTGAATGATGCCATGAGTCTTGGAGAATCTTTGGACAGTCGTTTCAATAAAGTTGAGGCCACAAGGTTTTGTAAGTTTATATATTCTTGTGGGCTTATTGACTTAGGTTTAAAAGGTCCTTCCTATACTTGTTGGAGGAACACAAATGGAATCTTAACTATTGCAAAAGGGCAAAACCAAGATTATTATGATACATGGTAGAGAATAGTGTTTTTAAGAAGTCACTATTAACGTACATGGATCCATTATGATCTTAGTTTTTTTTTTTTTTTCTCTTTTTTGGCTCTAAAAAGAGACGTCTTCTATCACCCACAAACTTTGGAGGCTTGAAGATACCTGGAATCTAAATGCGGATTTTAGGAATGTAACCATTGATTTTTAGAGGAATAGTGAAGTTTCCATCACAAGAGCTTTTAGCTCTATTTGAAATGTTGTTAAGCATTTTAATGATATTACTTTTGGGGATATTTTTCAAAGGATCAGAAAAGAAGGTTGATTGCAAGACTTGGTGGCATTTAGATGGCTTTGTTTATCATACATTCATCTTTCCTTTCTTCATTAGAAGATTCTTTTGTGAAAGACTTTAACTCGACTCTTCAACTAGAGGAGATATTAAGGTTTCAAAAATCTTAGGTGAAATGGATGAAACACGAAGATATAAGTACCTGATTTTTTTTTGTGCAACAAAAATTATTCATCAGAAAAGGGTGAAATTATAAGATTAAAGCTTCTAAATGGTACTGCTTGGATGTCTAATCTAGGAGCTTTTCGTATAGAGGTTAGTAACTATCAAAATCTATTCTATTTATAGTGGTTGGTATCAACTATTTCACCACATATTCCTAATCATCTAAAATTGTTGGATGAAGATGCTCAAGTTGTTCTTAAACCAATCGTGGAGTGAGCAATTGAGACAACACTAAAATCAATAAAGCCCTACAAACCTCCTAGTCATATGGGTTTCAACCAATATTCTACAAACCTTGGGACATCATCTGCTACACTATTGTGAAGGTGATCAATGATGCTTTCTTATGGGAACATTCCAAAAGAAGTTGCATAGTGTCATGGGTTGACTATTTTCATACCTTTGTGAAAGGGTCGTGCGGTGCTAGCTAAAGCACTCTTGCTTAACTAGCTAGCCTATCGTTTATCAACATTCATCCACGAAACACTTTCATTAGCATTCAATCAAATGGCAACAGAAACAGTAAGCAATCATGAAAGTAGTGGCAAGCAAGCAGTAAACATTAAAGTTAAACATTTCATTAACAACACCTTCATTGACAATTTGTGTTTAGCAAGGGAAGCAAGTAGGCTAAACAGTTGACAATAGCTAGTGAGTTTTACAATGACTAATGAACACTCACCCTCCCCTAAATAGGTTTTTATGTAATTATCATACTAGCACTAGGAAACATCAAAGTGACCTAGGAGTCATACTGCCTTATTTGGCATATAAAGACACTACTAGTAGAAAATAACCCTACACTAGTATTTACATAATGGAAACTCATCCCAAGCACACGAGACAAGTGGTCACAGGAAAGCATAATGCCCTAAACAAGCTTAGCTCATAACACTCCCCCACTTATGCGATTGACGTTCTTATAGACTTTCGCGCTAGGTACACTTCAACTTTGTTCACAAACAGTTGCATATCTTCCCCAGTAATCCAGTTGATTTCATTGTCTTCAAGGCATTTCCTCTTCACTAGGAACTCCTGCTGCTTCTTCCTTGAGGATATGAACTTTCTGTCTGCAAGGATCTCTTCAAATTCATGTCTGTCAGGTGGCACTATCTTCAACTCTACTCTATTTGACTGACTTCTGCTCGAATCGTCAGCGTTGACTTTGAACGGCTTGAGGGAGATGACATGAAACATATGATGCCCTTTTATTCGATTAAAGTGTTGCGGTCTTCTCCCCTAATCTGCTCACTTCTTCATCTACTTTCTCTAGATAGGCTCAGGTAAAATCTGCATTCTGTCTCCATTCTCTGGGGAAGATGTGCGCCCTGAGACTCTTTCCTTTATACGACTCGCCCACTAAAGGGCTCTTTTTGGTTGTTAAGCTCCTTTGGGCATTGACACAGATTGGAGCCACATCAAGTAGTTGCACCTAATTCTGGTTGTTGTTGACCAAATGGCACAAGTACTTTTCCAGTAGCTCTTTAAATCTCTCTGTATGTCCATATGTCTGTCAGTGAGAACTCGAAGAGATTTTAAAATGTGCACTAAGAAACCTGAAAATTCATACTTAAAGAAGTTGTCAATGAATATTGAATCTCGATCATAAACTCTGTCTTAGGGAACACCCCAATATTTCACAACAGTCACAAGGAACAATTGTGTTGTCTCCTCTGTCAAACAGTACTTTGGTGCGGCCATGAATGTACCATACTTCGAAAACCTGTCAACAACCATAATTATAGACCTTGCATCTCCCACTCTGAGCAGGTTGGTGATGAAGTCTGATGAGACACTTTCCCACGGTTTGGACAGTACTAGTAAGGACTCCCGCAACCCTACACTATTCTTCTGCTCCACCTTGTCTTGTTGTCAAGTGAGACAAGTTCAGGTATAAGGAACCACATCATCACGCATGTGCGGCCAATAATACCTCTGCTTCAGTAGTCCTATCATTGGAATCAATCTCCCTGAATACCCCTTAACAAACTTCTTGCAATAGCTAGTAGGGTCAAGAAAGGAATGCAACTCCTTCACTGTTGTGGGGATCTTCTGTTCTTGAATCATCCTTAGTTCTCTATACCCCTCCAGATATGACCTTGTTCAACCACATGACCAAGAAATTTGTTGCTCCACTAAGCGAAAGAGCACTTCTCTTTCTTCACGTACAGACTGTTTCCCCTTAGCCTGTCGAACACCTTTCATAGATGCTTTTCATGTTTCCTCTGAAACAACACCAATACTCCCAATGATGCTTTGGAAGGGTGAACACATCCCACTTCCATTTCATCAAGTTGTTTTTCCAACTCTACTATTTTTTGGAGGCACCATCCAACATGGCCCTTTAGCAGGTGATTTCACTCCTAGCAACTACTCGATCTCATACTCCACAGTTCGTCGTGAAGGCAAATTGTGAGGTAGCTTATCCGGCTTCACCTTCTTGTACTCATCCAACACCACTTGGATGGTCGTAGGCACCAGCTCTTTGCCTACTTAATATACAACCACTATGGCTAGATGTGCCTACTCGCCCCTTCTCAATGCCTCATTGAGTTGTATGGCTGAAAGGGACTTCCCATTGTCTCCTTTCATTGCAACTACTTGCATCATGCACGAGTGATCTCCCATTAGACACGAGGAACCAGTCGAAGGCATCAGCACTGCCTTCGTCCTCCTTGGGAACTCCATTCCTAGAATGATTGGAAAGTCATCCAATGGCGCCGTTGTGAAATTCGCATGACCTTTCCACTGTCCAAGCTTCACAATAACTTTCTTGGCTACTCCCATAGTAGGTTGGGCTACAAAATTAATTGCTTTCATACATCCTGTATCCTTATCTAAGGATAAGTTGAGTCTTCATGCTTCTAACTGCAAAAAAAAATTATGAGTAGCCTCCATATCCACCATAGCACTGGTACTTTCCTCAAGTCCATAAACATTAATCCTTTTTCTTGTGTAACTTTCGGGGCTTTCACCTGCTTTTCCAATGCGTTCACCTGCTGCATTTCAGCCACCCTTGGGGCATCATCCTCTTCCTTCTCACTTTCCACCACTTGTCCCGAAGTGGAAGCTTGTAAGTTATTGTGACAGGAATGGTGTATTCCCAAGAGGGGGGTAAATTGGGTATTAAAAAAATTCTTCCTAGGTTAGGTGTGTTCCACTTAAAACCACAATCAAGATAGCACAACCTAGGGTCTTTCTAAGCAATCTCAAATTTGTAAATATTTAAAACATGCATGTAAAACAATCAAGACAATAAATAATTAAACATACATGTAAAACAATCAAGACATACATGACAATAACTAGTGAGTTTTACAATGACTGATTATGGCGACCTGAAAAATTGCGTTCAATTTTTTTGATACCGCTTGTAATAACTTGAATATTTCATATTATAATAATCAATGATACAAACAGCGGAAGACCTTAAGTGTAAATTACCAGAGTACTAAACTATCCCAATATAACAATATCAATCCCATTATCACAATAAAGATTTGAACTCATTAAAACATAAATAAAATAATATAATCCTAAACATGACCTTCTACCCACCCATGCTTCATTGTGTTACTTTGATCACTGTTATACTTCACATGGCATCTGAAAAATATTGGATAATCATGGGGTGAGACCCCTCTTAGTAAGACGGAATAAATTATCATCAGTGTGTGGCAAATGAGTTTTTAAGTGTGAACATAATACTCTCGTTTATTTAACTATACATGAAATGATATTTGAAAACTGTACTCACCTATATAACTGAAAATACCTGAGTTTCTAGATAACATAATTTGTCATAATAAATTTCTCTATATGCGTAAATCATATATATATATATATATATATATATATATATATATATATATATATACATAAAGAAATTTCCTTGAATGGACAATCATATATCATCAGGTAATAACCCCACATGAACGGGTACGGTTAGGCTAGACTTAGTACTGGCTGACCTACCAGGCTAAGTCAAACATAATGTGCCTATAAGTACGATTTACCCACCCAGCCTGATCCAGATCCATATCCTGCTCTTCGCAATACTTCACAGGCCGGACCCAGGGGGGTATCCTGCTCTCTACAACACTTCGCGGGCCAAATCAACTTCCATTACCAACACTCTCTAAATAGTGTGGTTGCACTGACATATTTCACTAGCTACGGTACCCTATTCTCAGCATATTTGGTCCATTAGGGTTCTTATACCATATATTACAATTTATATAATAAAAACAATAACACGATCTCATTTTTCACAACTCAATATAAAATAGTCATATTCACAAATCAGTACAAAACCTGTCATATTCATAAATCGGTATAAAACTGTCATGTCATAAATCCACGTCATTCTTAACATTTCATGAGATCGGTATAAAATCATATCTTTCACTGTATAATACCATAAAAACCAACAATTTTAATTATACAAAAAGAACAAATAAATCATTCTCCTGTCACACAATTAATATAATAATTATAATTTCATAAAGTACCTTAGAAATTTTCACAAGCATATATTCAATAAATTTAAATATAAATTTGGGTGTGATCAATTTCACCTATTTAATTTAATTCCATTATATTTCAAAAAAACTCGAGTTGATCAAAACCCTGCATTTTAATTTAATTCAAATATATTCCCAAAAATCCGATTTGATTAAATCCCTGTAGTTAAACTTAAATTAAATATATTCCCCAAAAACCTGGTCTAATTAAATCCCCGCATTTTAACTTACCCTAGGCATATAGGAATAAATGAATTTACAAAATAAATTTAAATTAGGAATATATTTTTAAAATAAACTGATATAATTCATTCCCCTTACATTAGCCCTGGAGTGGTGCCTACGACGTCCTAAGGACGAATCCACTCCTGTTAAAACGTTCAGGAGCAAAGTTGGGACCCGGATATGATGTTCGTTTTTCAATTTTCCTGGGAAATAGCCGAGATATTGAAGAGAAAGAGAAAGAGCTTGATGAGAGAGAAAATGGAGAGAGAGAGAGAGAGAGAGAGAGAGAGAGAGAGAGAGAGAGAGAGAGAGAGAGATTCACGACCCTTCAATTGAATCCCCTTTGAAATTCAATCAGGAAGCTCAAAGAAGAAGCTTCCTAGTGTTAACTTATTATTATTATTATTATTATATATATATATATATATATATCTTTATTCCAACAAGTTTTTATTATCATTATAATACTATTCATTTTATTTGTTTATTTAATTAATTAATTTAATATAATAACATTATTATTTATTTTTATTATTTTTATTATTATTAATTTTTACACTTCCATGCATATTATTTTCTAGGACGTTACACTAATGAACACTCACCCTCCCCTAAAGAGGTTTTTATGTAATTATCATCCCGGCACTAGGAAACATCAAAGTGACCAAGGAGTCATACTGCCTTATTTGGCATACAAAGGCACTACTAGCAGAAAATAACCCTACACTAGTATTTACATAATGAAAACTCATTCCAAGCACACGAGACAAGTGGTCACAGGCAAGCATAATGCCCTAAACAAGCTTAGCTCATGACACACAGACTCTCATTATATTAATTCGTAAAGAGGAAAACCCCATTATAGTGACACAACTTGTAACGACCCGAAAAATAATGGTATTTAAATAATAAAGAATGAGGGAAATGGAAACAAAAATAGAAGGAGGCAGCAGGCTTTGTCGACGAACGCGAATTGTCGACGAACCCTTCGCATTTGTCGAGGACGTTGCACTTTGAATATAATAACCCAAAAAAATTTTACACAGGGTCTCGTCGACGAACACAGGGAGTTTGTCAATGAGCGCATAAGTAGGTCTCGTCGACGAAGCCACGCCTCGTCGACAAGGAGATACTGAGAAAGGGTTTAAGGTTGACCGAAACTCGTCGACGAGGGACCCGGTTCGTCGATGAAATTTCTACAAACCTTGTCGACGAGGTGACGTGTCTCGTCGATAAATCCAGCCCTATAAATAGTGAAAACTCATATTTTTCAACATTATTTGGAAGAAAACACTCCATTTTTCTCTCTCTCTACGCTCCTCTCCCCTTCTCTCTTCAAGTCTGGCTCTTTTTCTTGCCGGATTGAAGATCTGAGGCCACCACGACACTCCTGGCGAAGGTCTCTGCAAGTCTGCTGGAGCTGATCATAGGAGAAGTTGGTTTGGAATTCATCCCAAATCCAAGGTAAGGTATTTTATTCAGATTATGCCTTCCTCGTAGTTATAAAAAATGTTGTAGGTAAGAAAATACTATTGTTTTGTTCTGGGGGATGTTGTTTTCAGGGTGTTGAGTGGAGAACCCTGCGGGTGTAGCACTAGAGTTCAGTGAGAGGCTTTTCAGATTTAAGGTAAGGGAAATATGCTATGCTAGGAGATTTACTTACATTATCAGAAATTTTATATATGTGTGTGTGTATATATATATATATATATGTATACCAGATATTATACAGAATATGAATTTTTATAGTATGTGTGGCATGAGTTTATATTACCTGATGAAGAGGTTTATGCTTTTTTTCCAGTATATCAAGTTGTACAGCATATACAGATATAATCTGATATTACATAAATAAATACACGTTTATTTGCAGCTTTATTCAGATAAATAAATAAATATATATATAAATGTATACAGATGTTTATTCAGATCAGTATAAATAGTATTTACAGAATGTCATGTTTTTCCTAAATGCCATAACACATGGTTTATACAGACAAATTATACAGACAGTTTATAAAGACAGATTATACAGTTATAACATAAAGATACTACAGTTACTCAGATATTATAGTACTTACCTGGAAGGCCGATGTCCTACCTACGGGCCGCACAACCCTGTCATGAGGGGTTAAATCATGACATACAGAGTCCCAGAGAAAGAGTACAGTTATGTATATGTATACAGTTTTACAGCTTTTGTCGTATATAGTATGATATAGCAGTATGAATGATAGAAAGTTCAGATGATACAAATGTTCTAAGCTACTATACATGTGTCTTACAGATTTTCCAAATCATGCAGTTTTATATCTATATTAATGTTATAGTTTTGTGACTCAGTCGCCACACCTTAGTAATAGCATATTTTCACTTACTGAGCGTCATCTCACCCTATTACTTTACCATTTTTCAGGTGAGACAGCTAGGCGAGCAGATCAGGCTCGCGGATAGAGAGTTGACTTGCCTACCCTGGTTGTAGGGTAAGTTTATGACAAGGTTTTATATTTTTTTTTGGGGTAGACGATACTGGAGGGAGTTATTGTATATAACTATGTTCTGTATGTACATAATTCTGGTATTGTATAATATATGGGGTTGTATGACTTATGTTTTCACTGTTTAGGTATAGTTATATAGATATTAAAAAAAATAGAGAAATTTTGAGGATGTTACATTTGGTATCAGAGCCTAGGTTGCTAGGTTATATAGACCCTAGAATACAACGGAAAACAATATCAGAATATAGGAAAAATAATTTGAGATTTGTTCTATGATCTGGATACAAGATTTCGTGGGGGTTTTTGTGTTTTTCTTGGGGTGACGATTTTAAGAAAGCCATGTAAAACACTAACGAGTTGTGCATTTAGGTTGTAGGATTGGATTTTAGGGGTTAGGATCAGGATAGATGGTTAATAGAGAATTTGAAGTTTTAGTTAAATGGAATAAGTTAGGCCTATATAAGAAATAGGATTCTAAAACGGTGTTCTTTATATTTGTAGGATGGACCCAGGAGGTAGTAGCGCTCACGCTAGGGGGGATGATAGTGCCAGACCTTTTGATGTAGGAGGTGCGGATTCAGATGTTGTGCTACGTAGTGTGACTCAGAAAGTTATGGTTGAGATAGCGCAGAGCTTTAGAGAGCAGGAAGGTCCATCTCCAGTTTAGGGATGTACCATAGAGAAATTTATGAAGATGAATTCGCTAGCCTTTTCTGGAGCGACTGACCTTGCAGTTGCTGAGAACTGGGTGCAGGAGATAGAGAAAATTCTGACAGTACTTCATTGCACTAACGAGCAGAGTGTTTTGTACGCTACGTATAGACTGGCATGAGAGGCTGAGAGATGGTGGACTACCACTAGACTATTGGAGGAGCAGATGACGACTCCAGTGCCAATGTACTCGGCCTGTTTCAGGGATATATTCTTCGATAGATACTATCCTGCCTCAGTGAGAGAGGCATGAGTACAGGAATTTCTAAGTCTGTCCCAGGGTGGTCAGCCTCCCGCCATTTGTACCAGATGTGGACGGAGACACCCGGGTGAATGTCGGTTAGGGGAGAATGTTTGCTACCGCTACGGGAGACCCAGTCATATGGCTCGATCCTGTCAGATGACACCAAGTTATGTACCGTCTCCTAGGCCATTTTGAGGAGGATACCAGGCACCCCGCAAAGGTCAACAAAGAAATACCGCGCCGGCTAGGGTTTATGCATTGATGCCGGGAGACGCCGAGACAGCTAGAGACGTGGTTATAGGTATCCTTACTACTTTACCATATATAATTATTGTTTTGTTTGATATAGGTGCCACCCATTCCTTTATATCAGCGGGATATATGAAAATAGTTGGAATAGAGACACAGCCATTAGATATAGAATTTTCTGTGGGTACACCGATGGGGTCTGTGGTGAGATGCAGGAGGATACTTCGGAATTTTCCAGTAAGTATTTAGAATAGAGTGATGTCAGCCGATCTTGTGGTTCTGGATATGCAGGGGTTTGATGTGATACTGGGTATGGACTTGCTAGTTACTCATCATGCCAGTATAAATTGCCATTAGAAAGAAGTTATTTTCAGACCCCCGGGCAAGCGGGAATACAAATTGGTGGGTTCACGTGTACGTGCCTCACCACAGTTAGTGTCGGCTATTCAGGTTAGGAGACTCCTACAGGATGGTTGCCAGGGGTATGTCGCATACATAAAAGAATTGCCAAAAAAAGAATTGAGACAAGCTGACATACAGTAGTGAGGGAATTCATAGAAGTCTTTTCCAGAAGAATTTCCTGATTTGCCACCTGACCGTGAGATTGAGTTTACCATAGATTTGTTGCCGGGATTTGCACCAATATCTAAAGCACCATACCATATAGCCCCAGTAGAGTTAAAAGAATTGAAAGAACAGTTACAGGAATTGCTAGATAAAGGTTTCATCAGGCCTAGTGTGTCGCCTTGGGGTGCGCCAGTTTTGTTCGTGAAAAAGAAATATGGAACCATGAGATTGTGCATCGATTATAGAGAGATAAATAAACTGACAGTCAAGAATAAATATCCTCTCCCTAGGATTGATGATTTATTTGATTAGCTTCGGGAGAACCAGGTTTACTCTAAAATTGACCTATGGTCAAGTTACCATCAGGTAAAAGTTAGAGTAGAGGACATTTCGAAGACCGCATTTCGAACTAGATATGGGCATTATGAATTCTTAGTGATGCCATTTGGGTGACTAATGCACCAACAGTATTTATGGACTTAATGAATCGGGTGTTTCGTCAATATTTAGATCAGTTTGTGGTTGTGTTCATTAATGATATACTAGTCTATTCGAGGAGTTTTGAGGAGCACAAGCATCATTTGAGGCTGGTGTTGCAGATACTGAGAGAAAAGAAAGTGTATGCCAAATTAAACAAATATGAGTTCTGGTTAACGCAAGTTACTTTTCTCGGCCATGTGGTCTCTGAAGTAGGCGTATCAGTTGATCCGAGTAAAATAGAGGCAGTGGTGAGTTGGGAAAAGCCAGGCAACGTTCAGGAGGTCAGGAGTTTTCTAGGATTAGCAGGCTATTATTGGCGCTTCGTAGATAGCTTCTCCAAACTATCAAGTCCATTAACACGGCTTACAAGGAAAAATGCGAAGTTTAATTGGACTAACAACTATAAACAAAGTTTTCAAGAGTCAAAGGAACAGTTAGTTTCAGCTCCGGTATTAGCTATTCCATCAGGGGAGGACGGGTTTGTAATACATAGTGATGCCTTTTTGAAGGGTTTTGGATGTGTGTTGATGCAGCACGGCAAGGTTATTGCATATGCGTCTAAGCAGCTTAAAGAATATGAGAAGAATTATCCTGTCCATGATTTAGAGCTTGCTGCGGTGGTGTATGCTCTCAAGATCTGGAGGCGTTACCTATATGGTGGAAAGTGCAAGATTTTTCACGGATCACAAGAGCCTAAAATATTTCTTCACCCAGAAAGAGTAGAATATGAGGTAAAGAAGGTGGCTAGAGCTTATTAAAGATTATGACTGCATGATTAGTTATCATCTAGGAAAAGCAAATGTGGTGGCAGATGCTCTGAGTAGGAAATCAGGGGGATCAGCACAGGCAGCCATGGAGATTCCACATTCAATTCTGATGGATTTGGAGAGGCTCAACATAGAATTAGTAGAGGAAAGTCCTCAGGCAGTCATTGTCAGTCTAGTGGTTCAGCCTATGCTTTACGAGAGGATTAAAGCAGCTCAGGGTGATGATGTAGAGTTGGCAGCGGTAATGGCTAGAGTACAAGATGGTCAGGGTGAGGAATCTAGTATATCAGATGATGAAGCTCTGCAATTCCAAAATAGGCTCTGTGTTCCTGCGGATACTGAGATCAGAAGAACTATACTGGAGGAGACCGACAAATCCCTATACACCGTACATCTAGGTAGCACTAAAATGTATTGGGATCTGCGGAAGTACATTTGGTGCAGTGGAATGAAAAGGGAGATAGCTGAGTTTGTACAGCAGTGCTTGATGTACCAGCAGATTAAAGCAGAGCACCAGAGACCGATAGGATAGTTGCAGCCATTGTTCATTCCAGAATGGAAATGGGATCACATTTCGATGGTTTTCATTATGGGATTACCGTCAGTGCGTCAAGGGTTGAATGCAATTTGGGTAGTTGTGGATAGTTTGACGAAGACCGTACATTTTATCCCTATTAAAGTCAGCTACTCCATGGAAAAACTGGCAGAGATATATGTTTAGGAGATAGTTCGTGTTCATGGAGTACCAGTATCTATAGTCTCGGACCGAGATCCTCGGTTTACTTCATGATTCTGGAAAAGTTTTCAAAAGGCTATGGGAACCCAATTAGCATTTAGCACTGCTTTCCATCCCTAGACAGATGGACAGACTGAGAGGACGATCCAGACATTAGAAGATATGCTTCGTACGTGCGTGCTAGATTTTGGGGGTAGCTGGACTCAATTTCTACCACTAGTTGAATTTGCTTATAATAACAGCTACCAGGCTAGTATCAGCATGGCTCCATACGAGGCATTGTATGGTAGGAGATGTCATTCTCCTCTCTTCTGGGATGAGGTAGGTAAAAGGCAAGTTTTGGGTCCAGAGATAGTACAACAGGCTTATGACAAGGTCCAACTAATTAAAGAAAGAATCAGTACAGCACAGAGTCGGCAGAAAAGCTATGCAGACACTCACCACCGAGAGTTAGAGTTTGATGTGGGAGATCGAATATTTATGAAGATAGCTCCTCTAAAAGGAGTTATGAGGTTTGGAAAGAAGGGCAAGTTGAGCCGTAGGTATATTGGCCGTTTTGAGATACTAAAGAGAATAGGGTTAGTTGCCTATAGGCTAGCTTTGCCGCCAACTTTGGCTCGAATTCATGACGTGTTTCATGTTGCTATGTTAAGGAAATACGTCCCAGACCCGTCCCACATAATCAGCTATGCAGAGATAGAACTCAAGGATTCACTAGCTTATGAAGAAACGCCAGTATAGATTTTAGACAGAAAGACACAAGAACTACGTACTAAAGAAATTCAGCTAGTGAAGATTTTGTGGAGGAAGCATGCTATGGAAGAAGCATCATGGGAGCTCGAGGATGAAATCAAAAGGAAATACCCACGTTTGTTCCAAGAGTAATCAGATAATGTAAATAGTTAGGTAATGTTTCTTTTGCAGGTATATGTACTATTTAGACAGTAAGTAGTTTTAATTTTATTTGTGTAATCTCCCAGGACATAGAATATAACCACGGTATTTATCTACCATGAGTGAGGGTAAGTAATAAAATAAGTAGACCATTTTCCTTTACGGGATGATAGAGTGTATAATGGTGTTCAATCTAGATAATAAATTTCGAGGACGAAATTTTATAAGGAGGAGAGAATGTAACGACCCGAAGAATAATGGTATTTAAATAATAAAGAGGGACGGAAATGGAAACAAAAACAGAAGGAGACAGTAGGCTTTGTCGACGAACGCGTGTTGCACTTTAAATATAATAACCCGAAAATTTTTTACACAGGTTCTCAAACGTATAAGTAGGTCTCGTCGACGAAGCCACGCCTCGTTGACGAGGAGATATTGAGAAAGGGTTTAAGGCTGACTGAAACTCATTGACGAGGGAGCAGGTTCATCGACGAAATTTCTACAAACCTCGTTGATGAGGTGACGTGTCTCGTCGATGAATCTGACCCTATAAATAGTGAAAACTCAGATTTTTCAGCATTATTTGGCGCAAAACACTCCATTTTTCTCTTTCTACACCCCTCTCCCCTTCTCTCTTCGATTCTGGCTCTGTTTCTTGCTGGATTGAAGATCTGAAGCCACCATGACGCTCCTGGTGAAGTTTTCTGCAAGTCTGTCGGAGCTGATCATGGGAGAAGTTGGTTTGGAATTCATCCCAAATCTAGGGTAAGGTATTTTATTCAGATTATGCCTTCCTTGTACTTATAAGAAATGTTGTAGGTAAGAAAATACAGATGTTTTGTTATGGGGGATGTTGTTTTCAAGGTGTTGAGTGGAAAACCCTGCAGGTGTAGGGCTAGAGTTCAGTTAGAGGCTTTTCAGATTTAAGGTAAGGGAAATATGCTATGTTAGGAGATTTACTTACATTATCAGAAATTATATATATATATATATATATATATGTGTGTGTGTGTGTGTGTGTGTGTGTGTGTGTGTGTGTGTGTGTACCAGATATTATACAGAATATGAATTTTTATAGTATGTGTGGTTAGAGTTTATATTACCTGATGAAGAGTTTTATGCAGTTTTTCCAGTATATCAAGTTATACAGCATATACAGATATAATCTGATATTACATAGACAAATACACGTTTATTTATAGCTTTATTCAGATAAATATATATATATATATATATATATATAAATGTATGCAGATGTTTATTCAGTTAAGTATGAATAGTATTTACAGAATGTCATGTTTTTCCTAAATGTCATAACACATAGTTTATACAGACAGATTATAGAGATAGATTATATAGATAGTTTATACATACAGTTTATAAAGACAGATTATAGAGTTATAACATCAAGATGCTACAGTTACTCAGATATTACAATATTTACAGTACAGAATTATAGCGTTATGGTTATTTTTGGAAACGTGATGAAAATAGTAAATATATATATATATATATATATATATATATATATAAATGTACTTATATAGTATCAGATCCCTGTGGAAATATTACAGACAGATACAGTTTACAGAGTACGGTACCGTTGCTATATATAGATAGAGTGCAACCACATACCTCAGATAGTGTGTGGGTACCGTCTAACTATACTCGAAGAGGATGCAGCTCCCCAGTACACTAGGTTGAGGGGGCCAGTTAGACGAGGTAGTAGCCAGTCCCAAGCTTAGAAGTGGATGCAATTTGGCTTAACTGAGGTAGTGTAGAGTATGATGACTTACTTGGAGGGCCGATGTCCCGCCTATGGGCCGCACAACCCTATCATGAGGGGTTAAATCATGACATACAGAGTCCTAGAGAAAGAGCATAGTTATGTATATGTATATAGTTTTACAACTTTTGTCGTATATAGTATGATATAGCAGTATGAATGATAGAAAGTTCTGATGATACAAATGTTTTAAGCTACTATACATGTGTTTTACAGATTTTCCAAATCATGCAGTTTTATATCTATATTAATGTTATAGTTTTACAATTTGGTCACCACACCCTAGTAATAGCATATTTCCACTTACTGAGCGCCGTCTCACCCTATTACTTTACCATTTTTCAGGTGAGCCAGCTAGGCGAGCAGATCAAACTCACGGATAGAGAGTTGACTTGCCTACCCTGGTTGTAGGGTAAGATTGTGATAGGGTTTTGTATTTTTTTTTTTTTGGGTAGACGATACTGGAGGGAGTTATTATATATGACTATGGTTTGTATGTACATAATTCTGGTATTGTATAGTATATGTGGTTGTATGACTTATGTTTCCGCTGTTTAGGTATGGTTATATAGATATTAAAAAAAATGGAGAAATTTTGAGGGTGTTACACAACTCATACTTATTAGCCTTTATAACATTGCATATAAACTTATTTCTAAGTGTCGGTGAACAATATTTGCCCTCTTTTGGATCAAATCAATAGTCGAGGTACCATTGATAGTAACCTCACTGCTCAGAAAATTCTTAACTATCTTAAGAAATTTAAGAGAAAGTAAAGTTATGTAAGAATGAAATAGGCCTTAAGAAGACTTGCGATAGAGTCAAATAGAGCTTTCTTATAGTACTCCTACTAGTTTTAGATTTCCTACCAGCTGTATTTAATTGATTGATTATGAATTGTAGTAGAGCCTTTTTCTTTCAATTGAAACAATAATTTTTTCATAGCTTCTAGCCTAGCTAAGGTTTGAGGCAAGGCAATCCTTTATCTCCTTACTTATTTTTGATTTGGATAAATTGTCTCTCTTAATTGATAAAAAAGCAGAGCAAAGAGAATGGCATGCAATCACTTATGGTCAAGGAGGCCCTTCCGTCTCCCCTTTACTATTTTCTAATGGTGTTATTCTATTTTCGACTTCCAAAAAGCTTAGGCTTGGATCATTATTCAATCCCTTAATGAATAATGCAATGTCTTTGGTTTGGATTAATGAACTTAAGCAAATCAAAAGTTATGGTTTCTTTCGCGGTCACATAAAGAAAAATAAAATAATTTTTATTAGCAATATGCACTTTAATGCATACCTTAGGAAATATTTTGGGGGTACCGGTCTTGGTTGGATCTAAGAAAGGATATAGCTACAAATATATTCTAAACGAAATTTAGTAGAGACTTACAATTTGGAAGTCCAATCTATTAAAATGGCAAGAAGAACAACTCTTGATAAATATGTTCTACTATTCTATTGTACGTCATGCAAACAACCTTGTTATATCTTAATCAATTTGTGATTCCATGAAAATATCACTAGGGATTTTATTTAGTGTTTTAAAGGAAATTGTAAGAGGGTTCATTTAATGAGTTGGGTTGATATTGCCATGCCCAAAAATCTTGGAGGTCTTGGGATCCGTTAAGCTCATCTAATTTGTGGTTATGTTAGGAAATTTCTTTTTGAATATAAAGGGACTCAAATAAGCCAATTAATTTTAATTAAACACTAATACCTAAAAGGTAGGAGTCTCTTTCGGCAAAGTACTCCTCTAGATTATGCTTTCATATGTGGAAATTTATTTATAGGAGTTTTTCTTGGCTGAGAAATGGATACATATTTAAAGTTAGGAATAGGGACATGGTTTCCATTTGGTTTGATTTATGTTTGGATAAGGGACCAATCTTGCATTTGATTCCTAGGATTCATGACAATGAAGAAGGAAATAAGGTTAACTACTTAATTGAAAGTGGATATAGAAGATTAGTAGAATGATTTCCAAAATTAAAAAAAAAAAATTAATTAATTAATTAATCGGATTTTTTAAAAAAATAAGAAAAAAAATAATTAAAATTTATTTTTATTTTTATTAATAAAATATATTATTATTATTAATTAAATATATTATTATTATTATTATACTAACTCACCTGAAGCTTCTTTGAAGCTTCAGGTGTCTTCTTCACGCCCCCCCCCCCCCCCACCCTTTTTCTTCTTCTTCTTCTTCTTCTTCTTCTTCTTTTCTTTTCTTTTCTCAGGGGCAGCTCTCTCTCTCTCTCTCTCTCTCTCTCTCTCTCTCTCTCTCTCTCTCTCTCTCTCTCTCTCTCTCTCTCTCTCTCTCTCTACCTCACTCCTCGATTTCGTGACAAATTTTCGCCTGATCGAAAATCCGAAGATACCGCTAGACTCCATTCTCCGCTACCGTCATTTCTACCGAAGCAGATCGGTGGTAGGAGCGGCATAGGTGTATTCCCTAGCGTAAGTCATTTTTTCCTTTTTCTTTAATTTCTTACAAATTATAAGCCCAATTGACGAACAGACACCACCACGAGATTCTAGGAATGATTCTCTACAAGTCTAGCGGGACGAAATTCTCATGGGGATGTAGGGCCAAAACCCCAAATTTGGGGTACGGGGGTTATTAAGGGATTTATTTTTAATTAATTAGCATTAATTTAGAAATGCTAAAATATTGAGCATCTGAGGCTGAAGTAGGATTTCTAGAATTTAGGGCCCGGCTGAGCGCTGCGGCTATAATTTTGGGACCCGCAGGCAAAATTCAGAAAATTAAGTGGGGGTGTTAAATAATAGTTTAAATATTAATTTGAGGTATATGGAGCCTAGGGAAGGTTAGATGGGTATTATTTTGGAGAAATAGATTAATTAATCTGGGAAAAATGCAAATTGTAGGAGTTAAATTTCAGGTGCCAAGGGCGTAGGATTTGGGTTATAACGAGTCTCTCAGTAAGCCAGGTAAGGGGAATAAATTATAACAGGTTTTTTTTTATGAAAATTATGGGTTGAGAAATATATGAAAATGGCATATGTTATTTTACCTGAAATTTATTATGATATAAGTATCAGATGAAATTTGTGTGGCATATGATTTATATTGAGAAATGTTAAACTGAGTTAGATGATTTATCCTGTGAAATATGTGATACTGAAATGTGTTCTAATATGAGAATTGAAATGTGGGAAAATGATGAAAGTGAAATGTGCAAAAAATGTATTCTCTAAGAAAATGAAGAAAGGTGAAATATGGAAATGTGTTTTGAGAAATATTGAGTAATTGTGAAATAAGATATGTATATGATAGTATGAGATGAGATGAATTATGAACTGAGAAAATATCATTTAAATGATGAAATGTGTTGAGAATGCTGATATTGAAATGTGAATATGTGAAATGAAAATATTGTAATGTTAATTTTGCAATATGAAAATGAAAAATGTGGAAATACGTAAAATATGAATGATAAAATGTCAATACCGCATAATGATTGTGGGTATGTGGTGGTAAACCCTGTTAGATGGTTATGATATTGAGCACGGTACCGTTGCGAGTGGTGTTAGTGCAACCACATGAACTCTTGGAGCGTGTGGCGTGACAGTCGACTGTGCCATTGTGTAGGGTTGTTGGACCCTCTGAGTCTGGATCAGGGTTATAGGCCGGCCAGTCGTACTACAGACACAATATGTGATATGATATTTGATCTAACCGGGTCGGCCAACCGCGGTTAGATCTAGCCTTCGGACCGCACAACCTTGACCATGAGGGAAAGCATGACGTATATAGAAAGATCCTCAGGGTGGCCATGAGTTACAGATGCGATGTTGGTATTTGATACCGAGGATACTCATGAGTTAGAAAGTAAAATGGAAACGTAAAGTGAAAGAATGATAAAATTGGCTAAAATGAGAGATGAAAGAAAGAATGGAAATTGAGAAATAAAGAATGATAAAATTGAGAAATGGAACCGTGTGAGTTAATAATATAAATAATTAAGGTGAAGTGAAACTCTCCGCGTGAGGACTTACTGAGTAAGGTGAGTGCCCTGATAGGTATCAGATGTGGTCATACACGGCTGCATAATGTGTTAGGGCAGAGGGAAGCTACCTGTATGGGCGGGTAATCTTCCTAATTCTAAGGAACTTCGCGGATAATTATGTGTTGGATATCATTGAATTTGATAAATGGTTTTAAAGCTTATAAAAGTTTGTGTTGTATATCTATACGATTATGAGAATGTGTATATCAATGTATTTTCTCAGATGGAATGGTGATTTGAAAAGTAAAATGTATTATAATTGTATTCATATGGCCACACACTATAAATAATTTATTCCTTCTTACTGAAATGTGTCTCACCCAAATTATCTAAATTTTTCAGGGGACAGAGATAGGCCAGGTGGTAGAACTCCATGATCATAGGGAGCTAGGACCTTGATATACAGGGTAAGTTTGGACTAGGGAGGTGTGATTCCCTAGGGTTGTATTGTTTTTGAATATGAGATAGTATTGTGTATATGTGTATATGGATACTCTGGGTATTGTATTCTGATTGATATGTGTATATTGTCTTCCGCTATTAGGTTGTATAATAAAATAACCTTTTACCCGGTACCCAATGCAGGTCGGGTCGTATAAATGATAGTAAGATTGTTGACGTGGCCGATTTGTGAATATTATAGATGACATGTAATTATTTATTATTATTGGAAAAAAATTGTATGAAAATCGGGGCATCACAACATCCCTCCGGAGATTCTTATTAGAAATAGTTATGTTCCTTTGATGCACATTGCTCGAGTGGAGGATATTGTGGCTTGGGCGTACTCTAGTAATGCGTAAATACTCCCCAACATCTTCTTATCAATGTATAACTCATAATCAAAATATTTATGAGGCCAAAAGGTGGATGTGGATATGGATATAAAAGCTTTAGTTACCCAAAGAAGACCAATTTTTTTTTTGGGTCCACTTAGAGAGGAACAACACACACTATTGAGGCACAAACTAAATAGGGGCTTTTAGTCTCAAGATTTTGTAAAAGATGCCATGAGAAAGTTGAGGGTATTTTTCATCTTCTCCGCAGCTGTCGAAAAGCTAAGGATTTGTGTCTAGCAACATTTTTTCTAGTTTATCATTAGGATTTCTTTGTGCTTTAATCAAATGTATGGCTTAAACAATTTAGCCTTTCCGTACGCTTATGGTGTTATAACCAATAATACATATTGGTTGAATTTTTTTTTTTTTGACTTGTTTAATTATTTGGAAATCAAGGATTTTGGAGATTGTTGATAGTTATTTCTTGTCTACTCATCATCAATTGACTAAGGTGACACAACATATAGAGGATTGTGAAGAAGCTTTTGATATATTAACTAGTCCATCCCATCAACTCACTACACAAGTTGATTAGTTGGAAATCTCCTCTAGATGATGGGTTAACTTAAATATTGATGGAGCTTGTGAGGCAACCTCGATAGAGATAGTATTTGATGAGTCCTTAAAAATGATTTTGGTGAATGCAAGTGAGCTTTACAAGGTTTATAGGTTTAACCACTAATAGGTAGGCATAAATGGTGGCAATTAGATATAATCTTAAACTTTCTTGGGATTGCCATTTCTATAGTGCGACCATCGATTAGACTTCTTGGAATTTTTATATCTTATAACAAAATGTGTGAGTCTAGTTCACTGTGTTGGCCCTTGATTGCAGGTATCAATCTTTTGAAATATAGGAATTGGAACTTGATTTTTCAACACATCCAAAGAGAAGACAATCAATGTGTTGATTTTTTAGCAAAGTTGGGATCTAATAGCAATAACCATCTTCAAAATTTTATCCTCTAGTTCTAGTGTTAGAAGATCCCTACTTTGTACCAGATCAGGTTGGTGTTGTTTTCCATAGGTAGTTTTATTTTTTTTCCCTTTCAATATACTAGACCAAAAATTAAAAAAGTAAAAAAAAACTGAAACATGGGGTAGTTTGACTTGTAGTTGAGGCTAAAACTGACATTTGATGTCTTTCAAGTTGATGTTAGGTAAGATTCGGTGGTTGTCTCTTCAACAACATACCATCCTTTCAAGTCATAGCCCTCTAGAAAATAATAGTTCTTTAACCACTCAAGCTAACATTTGTGAGAGTTACAAATATACCAAAGGTGTTTCTTTTGAGTTGTAGCATCAGGGTTTTGTCCCTTTCCTTGTTGCCTCTAATCCTGTCGGTAGGGGGTGGAATGTTGCACAAAAAATCTTCCCAAAAGTTGAGAAATTAGGATGGTTGATCATTTTCCTATAAATATGGAGATCTTTTGGTTCTTTCCAAATTTGTATTGTCTCTAAAGAGGCCCACCTTCTCTTTATCAAGAATGAGACTAAAAGATTTCCTCTTTATGATTACTGATCACCGAACGTGACTGCTTATGAGGTAGGAGAGAGAGGGCTAAAGAGAAAGAGTTAGTGAGTGTTTCCAACACCTACATTTAGTAAATAATATAAGTTTAAATAAAAATCAAGCTTCACTTATGTTAACAAGAAAACTTGAATAAGATTGAAATCATAAAAAGTTTATTAAATGAATTAAGCTTGAAAACAAATATCAAACTCTAACTCTGTGATTTGTTTGGTACTAGTGCTACGGAAGAATGAAAATGAATCGACATTTATAGTTTTACACAAATTTTCACTTTATTCCTTTCACAATCCATTTTGTTTGAACATACCCATTATTGAAAAATGTTTTAGTAGGCTAATCACATGCATATTGAGTATATCACCACTTAGTAAATTTCATCCTTAAAAATACATTGAACCACCTAAATGAATGATGATAATATTGATACCAATTTCTCGTGAATCCTGCTGGACTCAAAAATTGAGGAAAAGAAAAGAGGGGGAAGAAGAATTAATTAATAAAAGCTTATTACCTGTACTACCTATATCTTGGCAATCTCTCTTAAACCTGTACGAAGCTGTATCAGGCAACCTTTCAATTCCACTATTATGCTTGGTGTCTAACTGGAACCTCTATGAACGCTCTCCTCAATGAGCTTCTTTGGGCTTCCTTAGAGCTTCAATCGTTACACAATAGTGTTTGAAAAAAAAAAGATTTCAAGAGAGAACTTTTGGACTGAATAAACTTTTATTAATCTATCTCAATTTTTCTTCCCCGAACAAAGGGTCGGAGATCCCTTTAAATATATTCCAAGGGACAAGCACAACTTGCTTTCTCCTTGATTGACAAACTTACTTTAAAAAGCAACTGATAGCTTTACTTAAAGCAACTGACATCTTTACTTTAATAAAGCAACTGAAAAAAAAAAAACACTACGTATATATATAGCCTACCAGTCTTGACTTTTAAATACATCAAGTACACATCATACTTTAAGAAAGTTGCTGCAAAGATAAGTAACATAACCAAATAATACAACAAACTTTAATAAAGCTGCTTTAAAGATAACTTGATATGACTTGTCGAATTGTCCGTTCTGCAATGCCTGGGTATGACACGTGTCTGGAAAAGTGCCTCATATAACCCTACTGACTAGTTCGATAAGTTTGGTCTGGGATATGATGAAAGCTGGACTATCATCTAAGTTGTACACCTGTCAAGATCTCGTCCTCCTTTAGAGATCTTCCAAAGCTGCGATGATTTCTTCATTGTACTCTTTTCTTGCTAATTCTGCTAGTACAATCTGAAGATCACTCTTCATAGCTTGAGTTAAAGGAAGATGACACTCCCAATTCTTAATTTGATTGATTGTTTTCTTTGCTTCAATTGCAAGTTTTGTTAAACTAGCTTCTTCAAATTGCTAGAGATACTTCCCCTCAATAGCAATTAAAGTTTCATGGTTTGCAAAGAAAATGCAATTCAATGCCATTCTTGCTTCAAGGAGATAAATTCCCCAAAGATTTTGAACCAATTCATAGAATTTCCTATGTCTCTGGAAATCCTCTAGTCTGATTTTTCTTCATGGAAGTCTGATATGGGACCTTCTTTCCAGTCTTCAAGCAACAGATTCCAAAACAAAATCTTTCCTGTTTTTAATTCAATGGGTTCAATGTATCCAATCCACCATAATCATCTTGGATTAGTGAAATTCATTACATTTTTTACCACTGATGGTAGGAAATTAAAAGATTGACTTGTTTTGCTGAATCCAAAAAACTAAACTTCTCCTATTCTTGAGGCCTTTTACACTGCAATTAGCAATTCAGAGTTTATACTTCTGAGAATGTGTAATTTCGGAATACACAATCCACTCTTTATCTAAAATTGTTTTAATTATGGATATTCTAAAATACTTACTATCGCTCTGGTAGTGAAATTGTATTTCTTCAACTGAATATCCATTTCAACTTTGAGCTTGATTTGTTGATGGATAAGTTATGTCGTACCTTCACTGACCACACTTTTGAAGTTTTCTGAAATAATGGCTTCAAATTCTTCCAATATTTCAACCACTTCTCTTAGAAAAACTGAAAAAGATGTATTTGCTGGAATTGCTGGATTATTGACTATCCCTTCTAGCAAATTTCTTTTTTCCCTGGAGATTTCTAGAGTCCTTCCCAAAAAATCTTCAATAACCAAATCAACTTCGACTATTTTTCTATCCTTATTGGATTTTGAAACATTCTTGTTGATAGTTTCCTAGTCAATTCTCTGCTTTTCTTTCATGCCTTCTCCTCTTACCTTTCTGGTTCTAGGATTCTGAACACACTGAGTACTATAATGTCCATATTGGCTGCAAATAAAGCATTGAATATGACTTTTATCATTGGGTTTTTCATCTTTTCTAGATGAATTCTCTTTCTTTACTTGGATCTATTCCAAAGCTGGAACCGAACGTTCTCTTTTTTCAGAAACATTTCTTCCTCTACTACTCCCTTCTCCCTTTTTGAAGTTGGAAGTTAACTGTCTCTGTTTGTCAACAAATTTGGCAATTGGGCAATCTACCACCTTATGCTTTTGTTGACAAATCGCACATTTCAAATGGCTGCTACTGCTTGCCATTTGTTCTACAAGAATTCAAATATCTAATTAGAGTATCAGCAATAATATTATTTCTACCTTTAATATGTTCTACATTAAAGGAGAAATATTGTAATTCATTCCTCCATCTCACCAATCTTGCTTAAGTGCATCGTTTTAACTTAATTCCCATGAAGTGCTTTACATAGGAACTATCTGTTCTAACGATGAAGGATTTATCCAGAAAAAGTTCATTAGCCCTAATTTCTTTAAGGACTGCTGATAATTCCTTTTCATGAACTGGGTAATTTAATTCTGCTCCACTAAAACATCCACTCCAATATCTACTGAGGTGTTATGTTTTATCATTTTTCTAATTTTTAAAACACATCCCCATGTTATATCTGAAACATCAATTTCCAGAATTATATCTAATTCTGTACCATCTGGATATTCTAATTTTGGAAAATTTTGAGCTTCTTTCTTTAAGGCTTTTACTACTTCAATATCCTCTGAAGTCCAATTCCAAGGATTCTTTATTGAAACCTTTTTCTGAATTGGTGTTGTTTTTTCTACCAAATTTTTAATAAATTTCCTAATATAATTCAATACTCCTAGAAAGCATTGACACTGCCTTCTGTCTTCAAATTCATTAGGAAATTCACATAGTTTTTCTGCTATATGTGGCTGAAGTTCCTCTTCACTTCCCCGAATTTTTAATCATAAAAATTCAATCTGAGGTTGCATCCAAATGGTTTTTCTTTCTGAAAGAACCATTCCTTCTTTTCTGAACACTTGAGCCACCTGTTTCAAATGTTCTAGATGATCCTTAATATTTTTACTAAATGCTAAGACATCGTCAATATAAACTGCAACAAATCCAGTCATTCCTTCAAAAGCCCGATCCATCCTTCTCTAGAAAATTCTTGGGGCGTTCTTTAATCCAAATGGCATAACTAGCCATTTGAAAAGCCCGATCGGCGTAGTGAAGGATGTAAGAGCTACTGCTCTTTCTTTAACCTTTATCTGCCAATATCCTTATTTGAGATCGAATTTAGAATATACTGAGGGTTTCTCTCATCTTATTCTATTTCTAAGAGATTCCTGATTAGGTAAATTATTCCCATCATCTCTTGTTTCTCTATTCAGATCTCTACAATCAATAACCACGTACTTGCTCAGCATGAGTTGTTGCCATGAATGCAGCACTCTTATGCCCACTCTTACTGTGCCTAATAAATCCCAAATTCAATAATTCGGGAATTTGTTTCTAAAATTCCTTTATCATTTCATTTGGATAACTAATCTCTTTACTTTTGATAATTGTGTCGGGGTTTTTAAGCACAATATCCGCTTCTGGCATGGCCTTCTGCCATAATATTTGTGGATTTTCTGACCAATTGTCTGAAAGCATCTTCTTGACTTCTTCAAGACTACTTTCTTCTTCTGATTGATTTACCTTTAGGATACTTTCTGATACCAATTCCTTCCAGTTATCAAGCTTCTCTTGATAATTAGATTTTCCTTGTTCTTTGACTATCATAAAATTCTTTATAATAGCACCTAAAGATTTTGGAATAAAATGATTATCTAGGATTATTCCTTCTGAAAATATCGTAAATGGTTGATATTTCTTAAGGAACTTACTTCCCAAAAGAAAATCATCTGGTAATTCAGGAATTAGGCCAAGAATTTGCTCCTCATATTCTTTGTCATTCATCCTTATCTTCATATTTCTGGCAATTTCTCCTACCTAGAGTATTGCACTATTACCAATTATAACTCGAAGATTTTCTGATTCCCAATTCACTTTTGGAAATTTGATTCGTGTGCAAGACCAAGTACATCTAGTATCGATAAGGGATGTACATTCTACCTTACTAATAGAAATGTTTACAAGCGTTGCCCATTCTTAGACTTTGGCACTCAAAATGGATGTTCCCATGTATGTTACTTGAGATTGATCTTCTTCTTCATCTACGTAGATAAGGATTCTTATGGTTCTCTGACCAACTATCCTTCTACTTCTTGAGGATCTTAAGTTAGATGGTCCAAATTCTTCTAACCTAACTTCTGAATTAACATCTTCCTCTCTAGATACACTCACTTTATTAGAAGTATAGTCACTTAGAGATTCTATTATGATTAATATGTTTTCCTCTTGTCGTACTGACTCTAGCAATAGATTTTTCAATCTCTCTTCAGTTCTTGGGGTTACCCAAATCTGCGACCAACTTAGTGCTCTTGGATTTACAACTTCTGGTTGTAAACCTCTGATTGAGTCGGTTTGATTTGACTCAAAGAGTTGGGTAAATCTACTAACTCCCCTTTTGAGAGTTGGTTTCCTCGTGTTATAGAACTTCAAATATAATCTAGCAATAAGTTTAATGCACCTCATGTCTGGGCTACATTTTAACATATTCTGCCAGTCCCTTGTATTGACTCTGATCTGCAGACTCTTCTCCACACTTTTATCTTGAAGATCAACATGTAAATCTGGTATTAATTTTATCCAGGTTGTTCCTAAATGCAAGTTAGCCCTTGCTCCTCCTAGTAAGGACCTACCAAAATTACCGATACTTTCATCCATAACTGCAACAAGGATAGGAAGATCTTGTCCCTTTCTTACTAATGGATCTATCCCAACTTGGATGATTCCATAATGGACATATCTTGCCTTTTTATCCATGGCTTTCTGAACTTCTTGTGTGGTTAGTAATGGAACTATGAACGTGCCTACATCCGTGCTGGATACTTCTGCAGTTACTTCTTTCTCGATAACCTTTACAATTTCTTTGTAAGGTATCCATAAGGTTTGGTATGCTTCAGCCTAACTAGCTCAAGGCATCCTTCATTCCTAACAATCCTTACTTTCGGAAGGAATTTCAATTTCTGTAGTCTGCACTGGATCTTCTTTTTCTCCTGCTAGAGAAACTAATTCTGGTGCTTTATCTACTGCTCTCATCATAGCTAGTCTTAATTGACTCAGCTTGATATGATGAGAAGATTCTTCTTCTAAATCTTCTTCTTCTTCTTTTAATTCAGAGTATTATGAGAAAATAGAATATATGCTCTCATCATTTAAGTCTATTTCCTCTCCCCAAATTGGTTCATAAAACAATTTTGAGGAATCTTCCATTAAAATCCTTTTAAGACTACCTTTCCTCTTTTTCGCCTCTAGACAATTATTAGCTTTATGGCCCTTTTTGCCACAAAACTAACAACAATCACAACTTTATAGTGATTTTATTTGCAGACACTTAGGATATTGTCCATACTTTTTTTTGAATGATTCCTTGACATCTTCCCTAACCCTACTAGGTCTAAGATATCTTTTTTTTGGACTTTTCTGTCCTTTTCTAGAGCTTTTCCTTTTTCCAAATCTTTTCCAGCTTTTTTCTTTAACCTTAGAGGATTTAATCTTTTTATGGCACATACCTTCTGCACAACTAGTTTCTACTCTTTTAGAGTACCTAATTGGCTTTTGGGTACAACCGTATCTGCTTGCAACCCCATTTGTCTTAGAGCAGCATGATGGATTCATGAATGACATACTTCTTACGTCCTGCAAGACATGCCTCTACATACAATAAAGCCTTATCATTTGCCTTACTGTTTCTGCTTGTACTCTTAGAGTATTTGATACTTCTATATCTCTCTCTAGTCTTTGTTTTATGGCTTGAGCTACCAATCTTGGCCAACTGTCTGGTAGTTTTTGCTCAAAAACCTCTTTGGCATAAGCTTGGTCCTGGGGGCCTAATTGATAATACCAATGTTGAAACTCACAAAGGCATTCTTCAAAATAACACATATCATAGATCTAAATTTTTGTGATTGCCATTCTGGCTTTCTTTACTAATTCATCTCCCCTATCCACTAACGAATATCGTACAAACTTTTGTTTGAGAAAATCTACTATAATGGCGATTACTTCATCTGGGGTTTTAATAGTGTCATGGATTATTGCACTTATGTCTGAATTTCTCTGCAATAAATTTCCTACATTTCCCCTTAGGGTAGATATTGCAATCTTACAAGCTCGTTCTACGTTCCAAGTTTCAACGCCATGACTTAGGATATTGTATCTAATATCCATAACCCAATCATCTATCACGACTGCGAGATCCTTTTCACAGTCTAATCTAAGTATTTTCCCATTCTAAGGTACTCCTTTTAGAATACTCTTCTTAGGTCTAAATTCTTCCTGAATTCTTCCTGGAAAATTGAAAACAGACTCCTGTTGTTTTGCTGTAGTCTGGAGCATTTCTTTGAAAGATAATTTCTTTTGCTCCCATGGGAAAGGTTCCAATCTTAGGGGCTGCCATACTGGCTTTGTATCCCAAGATGAAACTTCTGGAAAACTCACTGTTTTCGAAAGTCTTGATGGTCCTGATACTTCAGTTCCACCTCTTGCAGATCCCTTACTAGTCTTTGCAAGAATTTTTTCAGTACTAGCTAGTTTCTTAGCCTTGAGGTCTTCTACCTCATTCAGCTTATTATTGATTCTTTTCTGAATCTCCGAGATTTCATTATCTGTCAATTTTTCTCGATGTAGAAGCTTATCCAGTTCATCTTGAGCTTTCTGGATATCTTCTGTTATGTCTGATAGGACTTTAGTTTCGTCTATATCTCTGAGGGCACTTTGAACCTCCTGTTCCTGTGCTTCCTCATAGTCTCTAGGTGTATATTTTCCTGATATACTATTTCTAGCTTTTTGAGTTCGCTCAAGATCTGCCATCCTATCTTCATAATTTCTCAATATTTATCAAATTTTACTCATAACGGACTTTTTATCAGTCATTTTTGAAGATTAATCAGATCTTGGTCGTCTAATTCTGATCTTAAGGTTCTGTGGAGTTGCTCTAACTGCCACTCACACTGTCTAATTCTAGATTGATAGAGATGAATCTACTCTTCAATCTCTGATAGCCGTGATCCAAGACTTACTTAACTCTTTTTAAATAAAATACTATATGATCTAAGTCAAAATTGAGTCTAGAATAAAAATTTTTTCTCTCCAAACTTCTTCAATTAAGTTCCCATAGAATCTTTTATTAGACTCTGTAGAAGCATTTGGTGACTCTTTTTCTTTTTCTCTTCTCTTTTACTTATCATAGAACCACAAGAAGGCTGGGCTTTTGATAGAAATATACAATATACATAAAGAGTTGTGCGTTTCCGGTCACGTTAAAAATATCTAGCCAGAAATATCAAATTTCTTACGACTCGAGCAGTACACACTCTCCTCTCTCTCTCTCTCCCTCCCTCCCTGAGCACCTACTGGAGTCATCCATGGCGTTTCCGTACCTGGAAGCTGTTGTCGGTGGGTTTATCTTTATCATTCTTTATCTCTTTGTATCTCTCATTCGATGTATTCAATAGTGCCTTTACCTCTGAAATGCTGGATAAGGATTTAATGTTTTCTTCTTCTCATTTCTTAAATTTTATTTATTTATTTTTTTTGTGTTTGTTTTAGGCTTAAATGTGTATTCAAATTGATTTTGTGGTATTCAAGTTTTAAGATATAGATTTTAGACATTTTTTTACGGACAAAATTGGCTTTTTGAGTTTTTCGCTCAGGGTTGTGAATGAATCTTTTTAATATAGTAGATGAGCGTCTTTGTTATTTATATTGCATTTTTCTTTTGCTGAAAACTTATGAAAGGGAAAGAAGAAAAAGTATACGATGCAGAACAGAAGCATAGGAGCTTGATTTTGTTCAAACAGAGAAAAAGATCTTAGAATCTTCCTGGAGGTTAGTCTGGACTCCACCTAAAAAATAACACGAGGGGCATGTAATTTTATCAAGACTGGTCATTTTCATTTTTACATCACAGATGTCTTTTATAGATCCGATAATGTGTTAAGGAGAAACCCTTTTGGAATATTACCAATCTATATCGTATCTTATTAGGACTCTATTTAAAACCCTTTTAAGTACCCAAAAAATAAAAGCAAGTAAAATTCATGCAAATAATAGCCACGAAAACTACTATATAATAAATGAGAATCAAGATACAAATTTAACCAACCTATGCCATACCCTTCCAGTTGAAGAAAGCTCATTGTTCAGCTGCAAGCTTACACGCACAAGAAAGATACTTAGAATATTTAAAAAGCTTTGACTTTCTTCCTGATTAGTTATTTCCAATACACGTGTATGCAAAATATCTTTGCCTTAATCTTCAACCCATTTGCTAGTTCTTTGAAGTGCTCTACAATCTTCAAATAGATGTATTAACCCCCAAGGAAATCAGCTTATTCAATTGCTGAATATTTCAAGAGATCTTGGAGCCCGTATTGGCTTTGGACTCATCTCTTCATTTGACCTTGGGGCTTGAGCAATGGGCTCATCTCATCATTGGGTCTTAATTCAATCCTCTCCATTATTTTCTTGATAATCACGTCATATTGAATGTAAAATTTTTCTGCAATCGCATGCACAATAACTTAGTGAGTAGAATCATTAAGAAAATTATTATCCATATTCAACTTCTTTGATTGTGAAGAAACATGATCATTCTGAAGAACTTTAACTTCTTGCTCATTTTGATAATTCTTGGAGATTTGCTCCACATCCATGATCATTAAATCCATTTACTAACTGACTACAGGGCCAATCAAAATAATTGATTGCACTAGAATTAATTGGTTATAAATATTGATTAGTATTTGGTATAAGACAAGATTACATCACAATCGTAAAAGGAAAAAAATTCAATGGTTCGACATCATTTTCACTTGTAACCATGATTTCTAATTTATTTTTGTTTTGATGAACCTTGTAAAATTGTATTTGATCATACCAATTGGCTTCACAACAAAGCAGATTTTGACATCAATTAACCAATTGGAAAATCTTCTTTACAAAACAATCCTTCAAAACTTGTAATTTTACCATAACACATGAAATTCTTAGGTCCCTCCACACTGTGAGCATACTTTACAGCTGCTGAGCCATCGAGCACGTAGGCCCAGCATGATCAGCCAATTCTGCCTCCTACTTTCTATGGACTCAGCTCTTGGGCATTGTTGCCTGTAGAATTGCTTTTACCTTCTCCATTTAGGGCTGTGCAAAATTTGGTCTAAACTGAAATAACTGATCAAACCAAACTAGTTCTGTTCATTTGGTTCGGTTTCGAATCAAGTTCAATTTGGTTCAGTTTAAAATTTAGGCACTGAATTTTTGGTTATATTATTTTTTTTTCATTACCAACCAAAAACTGAAGTATAAGTTGCCTGTAGCCCATCCCAACCCCCTGCTTGCTCCCAACTCCCCCCAATCCAAGCCCCTGCTCACTCACAGTCACAGCCCAGCCCTCCTGCTTCTCCCCTTCAGTCAGTGCTTGAGGAAATAAGGAGTTAGGATTAGGAAATGGAAATTGGAAACTGAGCAGCGATGGTGAATACATCTTCATTGATGGCTCTTCTGAACCTCAGCTTCCTCCTCAACTCCTCCACCTTCAGTCCTCGACTCCTCCTTGACTCCCTTTTACCCTTTGCTGGGCTAAGGATACTTTTTTTCTTGCTGCAAGTCCCCTATTGGCCTCTTCCATCAAGCCAGACATGGAGTTTTTGGAGAAGTTTGAAGCAAAGAGCTTTGCTTTTGGGCAGTTGTGTGTTTATATATATATATTTTCCTCATCTGTCATTTTCATTTTTCTTTTGTGGTGGTTGAATTTGATTGATTGTGTAAGTGAAGGAAGAGCTTGATTGGATTTCAAAATATGGATAATATGCCATGATCGGTGTGATGAGTAGAGATTTGGAGTTGGAGAATACTAGTTTGAGAAATGAAATTTTATTCATAGTGAATACAAATTTGGAGAATTTGGTGTCTTGCTGCAGATTTGGAGAATTCACAATTTTCAGTTTAGTTCAGTTGTAAAGATTGTGGAACTGGACCGAATTGGTTCGGTTCGGTTTTGGTTGCAAGAAAAGTTCGGTTCAGTTCGGTTTGCCCTCACACAAAGCTGAAAAATTTTGGTTTCTTACTTTTTGCTCCTAAACTGACCGATTGCACACTTCTATCTCCACTGTGTGTCATTAGATATGGTTAGTCTGATCTGACACCAATTGATGGAGAATAGAAGCAAGAGTTTGATCTCACTCAAGTATATGTGACAATTTCTTAGGATTTTCGAGGAAGATTGTATAGAATCCATGAGAGAAATAACAATAAACAGAATAAGATTTTCTCAAGATTGGTCTATTTTCTTTTACATCATGCATGTCTTTTAATAGAAGCAACAGAGATATTTGGTCCTGTCACCACGAGAAGAGTACAATAAATTGGGACAAGAAATCTTCCAAATGTAAAAGAAGCCAAAATCAAGTGAGCGAAGAATTCAATTTACGTGAAATACGAGTTAAAGGCAACACTCACTATTTTGTTATTAAATTGAAAATTATGGGTTTAGCTTTTTTTTTAGGTGGTGAAAATATGATAACTTTCTGTTTGGTTGCTGGTGAAATTCTGACAAATGAAAAATTATAATGTTGAATCTTAGAATTTTCATTGCTTGGGGTGGGACAAAACAGTTGCATTTAGTTGAGTGTCTTTTGTCCTTTTGTGTTTTTGGCTGTTGCCAGAAGGCCCAAAAAATTCATGGTTAATCCCAAAGCATATTTTAAAACTTACTGGAAAATGCTATACTACTATAGTTGTTCTATTTAAGAAGATTTCTTACATGGAAAATCAATGCTAGTATTGAGAGATTTTTAAAATTGGATTTTTAGATGTGTCGTGTTTTGTTGCTCTAGTTTTATTACCTTCGTTTTGTTTGGTGCACTTCTTGCTGATGGGTTTTTCCCTTTAGCATGATTTGTTTTTTGAGTAAATGGAGGAAACAAAAAGAGAACAAAGTTCTCAATTTTTTGTTCTCTTGGGTTTATTAGCAGCATAAAATCAGCAATTGAGCTCAATTGTTTTGGTTTCCCTTCGCCTCTTGACGTGGATAATGAAATATTCAAGCTTCAATATTCTATATTTTATTTTTTTATACTTTCTCAAAGCACCAGTGGTTTGTATGGTGTTCCTCTGCCTTTAGGTCCATTGGTTGTTCCCCTTCCCAATCCCTCCCAAGGTTAGTACCTGAGACCTTTATCATTGAAGTCCCAAAATCTAGCATTGGGACGCCCCTATATGACAATATGTTTGTACTGTAATTATATGTACATGATAGAAAAGGTTTGGGTTCTCTTATGGCAGAGGAGTGCACCACATGAACCATGGAACAAGAAAAGCTCCTTAGTCCCCAACCTTTGAAGCTCTCTTAGGAAATTAGCCACCACCTTAATATTGATTGATGGGATATTTTTGTTGGGCACAGGTGCAACAGAATTATAATTTTCTTTGAGACCCCCCCCCCCCCCCCCCCAAATCACCCCAAAAAAAAAGTCTTTTCCCCCCTTCTAGCCCTTTTTTTTCTTGTTGAAATTCGATGGTCCATTACTAATTCTTCAGGTGGCCAGATCTTTCTTATGGATCAATGTCTTGTGATCAAAGTATGATTTATGTTATTTAGTTTCTATCTAATTTTTTTTATTTCCTTTTTCAGGTTTTATGATTTTAATGTATATCTTTGAAACTTATCTTGATTTGCGGCAACATGCTGCACTCGAACTGCCAAAACTTCCCAAACCTTTGGAAGGACTGATTGGCCAAGAAAAATTTGAGAAGTCACGAGCTTATAGTCTTGATAAAAGGTGTGCTTTTTCTTTTCCCCATGATTGTCAATGTGTTGGGTTATTTTTCCTTACCATTGGCAGATCTTTCTCATGCAAACTCAATCTGTACTGATTGGTAAAGTCTGGTTCTCCCCTTTTATATATTCCCCTGAATTTTCTTTCTTAAATTTCAGTCGGTTTCATTTTGTGCATGAGTTTGTTACCATCTTGATGGATTCTGCGATTTTATTCTATGGTGTACTGCCCTGGTTTTGGAAGGTGAGTGGTTGGATTTCGTGTTTTGTGAATTCCCCCTTTTTTGCAGCATTGTTCTCACTGTCTTAACTTTCCTTCATCACTGCAGAGGTCAGAAGATTTTTTGCTGTTTGTTGGGCTCAATGCAGATAATGAAATACTACACACCCTTGCATTCTTAGCGGGTGTTATGATTTGGTCCCAGGTGCACCTCCTATTTTCAGGGAATTTGCAAATTATTTGTTGAGTTGCAGAGGATAAATTCTATTAATGATCTATATCATGTCTTTGAATAATCCGATCCGTTTAGCCTCTAATGTGCAATGTCCCATGTTGATTAGTTTTCTATTGCACTAAGCCATTTTGCTTTGTAAATCATGCCATTGGTATTTGAATTATTTTACTTTTTGTTACAGGATCTTTGTTTTGATTGGTGATAAGCTTGTCATGGTCCATGATAATGGTGGTTCCTTATGGGATTGCAAGATATTAGACTGTTGCCCTATGTTTCGTGACCAATTGAACAGGCTGGCGAACATTTGCACTTCTCTGATTGATGGTCTTTTGCTGAACTTTTAGTCAGGCACGTTAAAGATTTTGTATTATACATATGCTTGTTCATGAGTGCATTTTGACAAAATGGTGAATACATGGGGTGTGAGTGTATTAGCACTAACCCATTGGATCCCATGAAAACTCCACAATTAAGTGTGCTTGGGAAAGAGTTAGGATGGGTGACCTCATGTGGAATTCTCGTGTTGCAATTTTATATTTTAAAAAGGCTTGCTTTGAGTCCTCATGTTTCAACTTTGGTGATGGATGAACTTACAAGGAATACCTAAAAATGAGGTTTCATGATGTATGTTGTTTGAAGATAATATTGGCTTCATTGATGAAATTGGAGGTGGAGTGGAATCTGAGTTAGAATTATGGACGGAAGCTTTAGATTTTAAGATAAGTAGAAATAAGAGAGAATAAAATAAGACTACCTTTGGATCAACGATTTTGTTTGAGAAAACGAAAGGACAGGAAAATAAGATGAAAATCTATTTTCCATTGTATTTTTCGTCTCTATATAATATATTATTAAAATGAAGGTTTGTTCTAAATTAGAATATGATTAAAAATTAAGAAAGTTTAAATGTTAATCACATGTAAAATTAAATATTTGTTTGTTAATTTTCTATACACACACACACACACAGATATATATATATATATATATATATATATATATTCTCAGTTTTCTTGATAACCAAACATGAAATAAGAAATTCCTTCATATTTTCTAATCACATCTAAAACTAATTTTTTGTTCATTAATTTGCTATGTATATATATTTTTCTCACTTTTCTTGATAACCAATATGAAATAAAAATTCTTTTATATTTTCCTTTCCTTTCGTTAATGTTTTCCAAGTTCTAGATGGGGTTAGTCATTTTGTGTGGAATGTTGGAGAAAGTTGATGGTCAAGAAATTCTTAGCACTTGTATATTTCAATGCCTTGGATCTATTATGCTAGTTGAAAGAGAAATTGAAGCAGATCAGCTATGCTATGTTGGGTAACTAAGAAGCTGCATATCCAAAAAGTAAAAATTATTGAAATGAGAACGGTGAGGTGGATGAACAAATCTGTGGTGAGCTACACGTAAAAAACTGTACAGGGAAGGTAAGGGAAAGGCAGTTAAGATGGTTTGGATGCTTGCTATATAGGCAGAATAGTGTACAGGTGAGTAGTGAGCTAGTTGTTGTTAGTAGCAGAAGGGCGGGAGGGTTAGGCCTCGAGTATCTTGGATCGATAGTGAGTAGAGATTTGATAGCACTCCAACTTTGGGTGGATATTGCCCTAGATTGTGCAGAATAGTGGAAGAAGATTCATGTAGCCTCAACTAGCGAGACTAGAGTAATAGTAGATTAATAATAGTAATTATTATAATGTCTGTTTCCTGCAGTGGGTTTTTGTTTTGCATATAGTTACAAGAAATACATATGGTGGTTTGGGAATGGGTAAGAGGTGTCTTATCAAATGTATTCCAGGTTCTTATAGAGTGTCTTGTTTTAATTATTTATTTTGAAAATTTGTTTAGCATGAAAGCGAAGTTGGTGGTTTAGGGTGTGATATTGCCCTTAATTTTGTCCACTGGCAAAGTTGGATATAATTGGGGGGTATATATAAGTTTATACACTTATTCTGTTGTATTAAATAAGGTTACAGTAGAGGTAGTTATTCTTCAGGTTTTTGAGATTGCAGGGTGATAAGATCATAATGGTATGGAAGGTGAGATATTAGAGGAGTTGAGCCTCTTGAATATGCTGGCAGCCTAAAACCAAAATTTGTTCCTAAATTAGGTGTTGAGTTTGATTTGTTTGGAGCAGGACTAGTTGTTTGGGTGCTTTCAAAGACATGCAGGTTCGCTGTAAAGTCTCATACAAGAGACTGTTGTTAACTGGAACTGATCTTGGCAGGCTTTTATTCCTTTGAATGCTATCTGGAAGTCTGGGAGATGTGGAGCTGTTCTAAAGTTGTCCCCTTCACATGGGAAATGACTTGGTAAGAGATTCTGAATAATGATAAGATAACATAGTGAAGTCAGGAATGTACATTATAAAAAGATGTTTCCTGTGTAAATAATAGGAGGAATCAGTGAACTATTTATTTGTACTGACCCTTTGGAGCTTGATTTTATGTGCTCTTGGAGTTATGACAGAGCCATTAGAGAAAGACTTCCTGGCTTGTAGCAGTTTGCATTGCAGAACCAATAACTAAGAAGTTTATGATCTGTTAGAATACCACTTTACCTAAAAGCTTAAGCTGTTAGGTGGTGGGCCAACTGTGTATATCAAGCTTTAACACTCCTCGCACGTGCCGACCAATAGCACGTGAAGAGATAAACACACGATAAATAACACCCATGACAGGGAATACAATACTTTTTTAATAATCACACAATAAACACGGGCAACAAGACTAGAACCCAGGCCCTCCTGGTAACTAGTTCTGGTACAGTGTTAGAATACCAGTTACCTAAAAGCTTAAGTTGTTAGGTTGTGGGCCAACAATGCATATAAAGCTTTAACATGATCACTTTGGTGCTGTTTTTTTGAATAGAGAATCTAGGGCATTTGAAGGGAATGAAACACGTAACTTAGGAGAAATCAGTTCAGGTACTACATTTTTGGCTGTTAGTTAATTTTGTCCAAATCACCATTCCTTCATAAATTTTCTTGATAGCGTTTATTTTTGTCATTTTTGTTCCCAGACTGGGGTTCTCTCCCTTTCTATCTTGTTTCACGAGTAGTTTTTCTTCTTGAGTTTATATATATATATATATATATATAGAGAGAGAGAGAGAGAGAGAGAGAGAGAGAGAGAGAGAGAAGGTGATGAATTTTGTTGGATAGTTGCAATATCAATTACTTGTTTCTCATTGTGATCTCCTAAATTTGATCTAGTCTTTTGTCGCTGTTGACAACAGTAATTTCTACTAGGCACGATAGTGTACCAAACTTGATTTGAATCTGAGTTAGAGTTATTTTGATAATCCAGATTCTAGAAAGTGGTCACATTTTCCACCCTATAATGCTGTGGTCTCTGTATAGATTTGGTTGCAGGTATCTTTGATCCATAACTATTTTATTGGAGTATAAATAACCTCAAAAAATGCAATCTTAACCATGTATACATTACACATGATAGTTATATATTGCTCTCCTTTTACATTTTTTACAGCAAATAAATACTGGATCTTACATATCTTGAATGTATCATATGCTTGTTCTCACGCAGATGTACAATGCTACATGTCATTGAACATATTGTAATACATTTTATGTTATTGATTATTATTTTTTGGTAGGTGAATAGGACTCTAAGGGAGAGTCACCAAGTGCAAAAAACATTTATGTTTAGAACAAGCTTTCTATAAAATCATATAGTGGGTTGCAAAAAAAAAAAAAAAAAGCAATTTCTCCAATGATGTAGAAAGGAAAACAATGTGCTCTTCACTTCTAGTGAATTCTCCATTCCTTCAAAGGGCCTGGTATTTCTTGCATTCCAGGTGATCCGTGAAAGGGTCAGTAGAATGGCATCCCATATATCTTTATTGAACTTCCTACAAGCTGATCCTCCCCAACCCCTGCCTCATGTATCTTTCTGATTAATTGGAGAGTACCAAATCAGGTTGTATCCAGATGATCCCAATGCAGTCAGATTTATTTGTTTATAGCTTTTTCCTGTTGGTTGATGCGTTAAATGATAATATGGTAATTGATGACATAATGAATATATATAGGAGTAGAAATGCCAAAATATTCCAATTCTTTTTTGGTGTTGGAGGAAAAATAGGAATGCTGATTTTCCTTTTAATTGTTAGTGGGTTTTTTTTTATTATATTTTATTGCATCTCTGTCAATTGGGAATAAGCAAGGTTTTGTTTAGACCTTCTTGTTGTGTTGTTCGGAAGCAGTTTAGGCAGAGTCTGTTTTGCCTTCATTTAGTTGGATCCATAAAAAAGCAAAAGGTACATTCAGCATTGTAAGGGTGAGTAATTGAACAATGACTATCTGGAGGTAAGGATTAGATTGTGTCCCTGAATCTATTGACGAATGTAATCCTACTTGTTAGTTTTGTGCGTAAATCTAATGGACATCGGTGGGAACTATTTTGTCCATTACACTCATGTGGGTCATAATAGTATGTAATAGGGATTTTACAACTCAAGTTATATCCAAGTGCTTTTATTTTTATTTTTTAATTTTTAAATTCTTAACTCATGCATAATTGGAATAGATACTTCCCTTATTTTGCAATGATCATCCAATTAAGATTTATTGTAGAACTGCTCATCGTGTTGATCCTGTAATTAGTATTTGATTGTTTGCACTTCTGTGAGATCACAATGATTACTGCCAGTGATGTTGGATGTGAAGGGAGAAATTGTATGGTCTGATTGACTTCAAAGTTGATTTATGTGTCTTATGAGCATTCTATTCAATTAGCGTGAGTTTGTTTATAATTTTCATATTAGTATTTTTATTTTTGGGATAGAAGTGAGAGATTTACCTTTATTGCTCTCCCTCCCCCATCTTCAGTCCTCATCAGTTAGGGGTTTTGTTTTTGGCTAGAAGTGAGAAATGTGCATTTCTTGCACTACTACTACTACTGCTATTATTTATTTATTTATTAAAGTTGATCAGCTGTCATTAGGTAGAAGGGAAGCCTGGGCGCAATAGTAGAGTTGTCATTGTGTGACCTGGAGGTCTTGGGTTTGAGGCGTGGAAACAGCCTCTTGCAAAAATTCAATGAAAGGCTGCGTACTATAGACCGTTGTGGTCTGCCCCTTCCCTAGACCCCGCATTTACGGGTGCTTTGTGAGTTGGGCTGCCCTTTTATTAACTCTTGTTAGGTGATGTTGGAATAATACATGCTGTAAACACACTGTAGTGATGCATTAATATTTCTTTGTTTCTGGACAAATTTGGAATTACACAAAATGTGTAAATGGGGTGGGTTCTTTAGAGGCCGTTAGTATCACTGTCAAAAATTTGAGAAAAGAAAACCAAACACAAAAAACAGAAACTAAAAATAGAAACCAGCAACCTGTTTGGTTAGCATTTATAAAACTAATACAAATTAAAAACTAAATAAAAAAAAAATGCTCATTTTCATATTTAAATAAAATAATATTATAAAAATATGATTAAAATAATAAAATTACAAAAGATGCATATTTAAAAAGTTACTATAATAACTGAAAACCATAAAATTTGATTTTCAGTTTTTTGACAAACTACAGAAAACCGGCAGCAGAAATAGAAAACTGACAACATAAACAAACGTGTTTTTGCAACCTGTTTCCTCACTGTGAAAAAACAGAAACAGAAAATAGAAAACACCAACAATACCAAACAGGCCCTTAGTTTTCCTTTTGTTTTTCTTTGGCAGAGAACAGAGGACACATGGATGTAGGAAGTTCTTTGTTTGTATCACATAATTATTTAAATAAAAAGAAAAGAACAGTTATAAATGGCTGTTTTATGTTAACTGATAGCCCAGACATGCCCACATGCACATAATATGCATAACAAACATGCAGGCACACCCATATGGAGAAGAATGCGAGTTGTGTTACCTTTGGTTAAGAATTGGGACAGGAATTCCAGTTAGTTGACGTCTTAAACTCCTAGGAACGGTTTGCGATATCGAATTGGTTGATAATGGATATTTGATGAACTGATGAGCCCAAGGAAGAAAAAAACTGTGAGGAAACATAGTTTCATATCCACTGCTTAAACGAACCTGTTTATTTCTTGATTGAAACTACATGGCAAAGTGGGCCAGCAGGTTTGTTGTGAGGTATATTGGAATGCTCAGCAAAGGTTTCAAATCTTTGTGGATATCTGATTCTGTGTCTTTTGGTATAAGGTGCAAATTTTGTTAATTGTTATGACACTTGAGTTTTATGTTGCAAATAATTTATAGTTCTTATAAATGGTGCGTATATATGACTTGTGGTAGCAGTATGAAATTATGAAATTATACTCTATTTGATGGCTAACAACAACTTCTTTGTTTTTCTTTTCTCCCATTTTTGTAGATTACTGATTTGCCCTTTTCACTGTACTCAACTTTTGTGATAGAGGCTCGCCATGGTTTCAATAAAGTTTGTATTCTTGCTTGGACCATCTTGTCATTTGATTTCTTGATTGATAGATCTCTCTACCAGTATTTTTAACTTGAATTTTCACTATTTTTCTGTTTACCTGAGTTCAAAATTTTTGCTGGATTTTCTTCCTCCAAATTTCTGTTATCTATGTTGTACAGCAAACAATATGGTTATTCTTTAAAGACATGCTCAAAGGGATTGTCCTTTCAATTTTAATTGGGCCACCTATTGTTGCTGCAATCATTGTAATAGTACAGGTATAATCACTTCCTAATACCTTCATTGCTATCAATTTATTACAGCATCCGATCGCCATGGATTCATGTAATTCAATGGCTGCATATTTTTTAACTGAGTGATTATTGTGGTTGAAATAATTGTTTGCTTTCATTTTAAATATGGAGTTGTTTGACTTGCCATCCAAATTTTGTGCAGAATTCTCTTTCTACTGTCTAACAATGTCTATTTACCTGTTTGCAGAAAGGGGGTCCTTACTTGGCGATCTATCTATGGGTATTTATGTTTGGACTCTCTCTTCTAATGATGACACTGTACCCTATCCTAATTGCGCCACTTTTTAACAAGTTCACTCCAGTGAGTATCTTTTTGTTGTAATTGGTGGAGAAATCTGTCCAGGTCCATGCTTTATTGAGTTACTGTCTTTTGTGACAAATAGCTTCCAGATGGAGAGCTTAAAAGAAATATAGAGGCTCTCGCTTCTTCCCTCCAGTTCCCTCTCAAGAAGTTGTTTGTTGTTGATGGATCTACAAGGTCAAGCCATAGCAATGTATGTACCAGCTCTGGTATACTATTGGTTTTTGTGTTCCAATGTTGTGTCCCTATATGGTTTCTCCTTTTCATGTATTTAAATGTTTCTTTTTGATCCGTAGATTTTCTTTAGAATTCAATTTTTGAATGACTTTTTTTGGGCTAAAATCTCAACTTGATTATGTTCATCATATGCCTTGGCCTTAGCACATTTATTGATTAAACTTTTACTCGTAGTTGTTAAAATCGTACAATTCTCGATTCAAATCATATGATACATATCAAGAAAGGCATAAATCTGTTCGAATCACAGAAGGCAGTGAATTGTACGATTCATCTGGTGAATCGGTGAATTGAATTGAATCGTAAGATTCGACTCCTCTAAAACCCAACTAAAAGATTTTTAAACCCTTTTCTTTTTCATGCTGGCCTTCCATTTGCTATTCACATTGTAGAAACCCCAATTTTAACCAGGCCTTTCTGAGGAGACCCTTCGTAATAAAAGTCGACTTTGTATCCCAGGAATTGGAGGATCCTTTTTGAAAAATCCGATTGAGTCTTGAGTCTTTAAAATGAGTCCCGATTATTTTTTTTATTGAGTCCCTTTTTTTTTAAATTGAGTCCCGGTTATTTTTGCATCGAGTCCCGGTTATTTTTAAATTGAGTCCCAGTTATTTTAATTTTGAGTCCTTTAATTTTAAATTGAGTCTTCTAATTTTAAAATTGAGTTCTTTAAAATTTTAAAATTGAGGTCTTTTAATTAAGTATTTTATTTTTTTAATTAGGTCCTTTATTTTTAAATTGAGTCCCTTATTTTATTTTATTTTATTTTTAATCAATTCCCTTTTATGTTTTTTAATTGAGTTGTTTTTTATTTTGAGTCCAGGTCCTCTTTGTTTCCGGCAATTAAGTCCATCTTTTTCAGGCCTTTCTTTTAATTTTTTGGAGGAAATTATTGGGCATTTAAATGGAATGCATGGACCTTTGCAAATTAAAGCCCATGCAAACCACAAGATAAGGGGAGGAACTTAGGGTTATTTTTAGGGTTTGTAGGTGCTTATAAAAGGAGAGCAAAGCAAAGAGGAAAGGGGGGACAGCCTGCCGCACACACACACTTAGGGTTTTTTTGGGGTGTTTGTGGCTTATAAAAGCAAGGCCAAAACAGCAGCCAAGACACCAAGGGACAGCCGCAGCTTTCCCTCTTTCTCTCTCTCACAACCGTAACTCTCTCTCTCCCTCTCTCTCTCACAGTACACACAACTCCAGCTTCCCCCTCCCGCAGCCCACAGCCAGCTCCTCCTCACCTTCACTGCTCCTATCCATGGCAGCAGCGTCCACCAAGGGCAGCCGTAGCCCATTAGCCCAGCACAACCATCTCACGACTGAAACACAGCAGCACGCACAACTCCAGCTTCCCTTTCTCTCTTTCTCACACACACACGCACACCCAGCAGCACACACAACTCTCTCTCACACACCTAGCCTCACGGTCTCATCCTGTACACTCCCTTTCCCACTCCACACACTGCACACCCTCTCTCTCACACACACATGCACGCACAGTCCCTCTCTTTCATTCTCTCACACACACACACACGCACACATCCATTCATGCATTCTTTTATTTATTTATTTATTATAAGTATGTTAAATTTTTAGTTTTATTTGATTCTTATTTATGTTGTAGTTATGTTAATTTTTAATTTATTCGATTCTTGTTTTGGGTATATTATTTGTTCATTTGATTATTATTTTTGTTTACATTTATTTATTTATATATTTTTAAGGCTTTGTTTATTTCATATTAATATTGTTTAGGTTTTGTTTAAAGTTTAGGTGGTATCATATTATTATTGTTTAGGCTTCGTTTAAGGTTCAAGTTGTTTCATGATTGTTTTGGTATTTTTTTTTAGGGTTTAGATCATTTCACGTTACTATTGTTTATGTATTTTTAGGATGGATTATTTCATGTTATATTTATTAGGGTTTTGATTACTTCATATTATTATTGTGTATTTTTTGGGTTTGATTATTTCATGTTTATTAGGGTTTTGATTATTTTAGGTTAATATTGTTCATATATTTTTAGGGTTTTGTTTATTTCATATTGTTTTTAGGGTCTTTATTGTTTCATATTATTTATTAATTTTAGGGTTGTTGATTGGGTTCCATGTCATTGTTGTCCATTATCTTTAGGGTTTTTATTTATTTCCATGTTATTATTATATTAATTTTAGGGTTTAATTTATTTCCATATTATTATTATATTAATTTTAGGGTTTATTTTATTTCCATATTATTATTGCATATTAATTTTTAGGGTTTGATTTATTTCCATATTATTATTGCATGTTCATTTTAGGGTTTGATTTATTTTCATATTATTAATGCATATTAATTTTAGGTTTTGATTTGTTTACATATTATTATTATTATTGCATATTAATTTTAGGGTTTGATTTATTTCCATATTATTAGTGCATATTAATTTTAGGTTTTGATTTGTTTACATATTATTATTGCATATTAATTTTAGGGTTTAATTTGTTTCCGTATTATTAGTGCATATTAATTTTAGGTTTTGATTGGTTTCCATAGTGTTATTGCATATTAATTTTAGGTTTTGGTTTGTTTCCCATATTTATTTTAGGGTTTGAGTTGTTTCCATATTATTATTGTATATTTAGGATGTCCTTTTTTGTTATGTTAATATTAGGGTTTTCATTATTGTATATTGTTATTAGGGTAATATTATTATGGTATTATTATTATTTGTTATTGTTATTATAGTACGTGTTGTATTACTATTATGTTGTTATTTTTAAGGTAGTATTATTATGGTATTATCATAGTATGGGTTATATTATTATTAGGGTATTATTATTAGGGAATTATTACTATGGCTTTATTATAGTATGTGTTATTTAATATATATATATATATATATATGTATATTAAGGTATGTGTTGTATTATTATTATGGTATGTGTCATTATTATATATATATATATATATGTATTTATATATATATTAGTATGTGTTATTATGGTAATTTATTATTCTTATGGTATATTTTCTTTATTATCATTATTACATATTTTTAGTACTTTAGTTTATGCTATATTTTTATGTTTTGTATTATGTGTCACGGTATTTATTTTTAGTATTTTTGTATTATATTATTATGTATTTTTGTGTGGGTGTGTCCTTATGATCATAAAAAGGGCAATGGACCTTTCCGGCCTCACCTGTTATAGCTTTGAGGGGAGATTTCCTAACGAGATCCCCATTTTTTGGGGGTTCTCATTAGGCATTCCTAAACCACACCCTATGTCTATTATTTTTCCATTTATCGTATATATTTGTTATTATATTTTGTTTATTTAAGGAGGAGTAAATTAAAAGATTATTGGAATTCAATTTAGGGATAATTCTTAGTTAATTAGGTATCGTTCGTAGAACGGGTGCGTAGGGGGTTCAAATACCTTCCCCTAACATAATTGAACTACCAAGCCCAATCTTGGTATACGCAGACCGATACTATTCTTAATTGAGTAGTAATCAGGTGTTCCAACCACACCCAAAAAGGTTAGTGGCGACTCCAAACTTCCTATTTTTCCCGAAAATCAAACTTTTTACTTTTATTCGCCTCCTCGGGGCACCTCGTTCCCAGGATGTCGCGACACACATTAAGTTTTGTCCTTCAAGAGGGAAGAAAGAAGTCTGTTGGCCCTCTCTTTCTGCACCTCTTATTTCTGCCATTAGATAAGATTAGAAGAAAACCAGAATTAGAGAAGGAAACCTGTCTTGAGAAGAAAACCAAAGTCAACTAGGTGGGTGAGCTTTTGGTTGGCACGTTGCCCTCCCCACTCCTTTGGATTTAAAGACCTGATTTTCATTAGTTTTTATATTTTAGTTAGTTTTGTTTTTGTTTTTTATTTGTTTTCTCTTCTTGTTTTAGTTATTAGAGCAAGCCCATGCATTAAAAATGACTTTTCTTTTAAACACCATGATATTCAAATTTTTATTGTTTTTCATTGATTAATGACCCCTAAAATCCATAAAGTTCAATTTTTCATTAAGTTTTTCTTGTTTCCTCTCCTTATTGTTTTTTAAAGAAAGCATACACATGAATTGTTTATTGTTAAACATGTAAACTTACACCATAAGCATGAATTTCAATTTTTAAAAACTTTTTGTGTCCTTATCTTACTTTTTAGTGTATCTTGAACTCTGAGACTTGGTGCTTTAGTTTTGAGCCACTTAACTAGTGTTATAGTTTCATAGAAATTAGATTTGCTTGATACTTGATAGAGATGGAGTGGTTAAATCATGGTATATCTTGCTTATATGGCTACTTTTATTTTTTATATCAATATATGTATAATGGTAGGATTTAGACCTATAACTTGCTTCGAAGGCAAGCGCCATTCCAATTCCAGCATGTATGATCCATATTTGTTGAAATTTGAATGTATTTTACCATTTTACTTGTTTTACATATATGCAAGTCTTTAGGAATCAATTTTTCAATTTTTGCACCAAATCTTATGATTCGATTCAATTCTCGATTCATGAAATTGGGATTTCAATTCATGATTCGAATCTCGATTTGACAACTATGCTTTTACTTGTTATGATAAGCTTTTAGTTTGGATCCGCTTGCAGTTTCTTATGTTAACAAAATATTTTTACTGTTATTCGTAAAAATCAACCTCTGTATTGGCAAGGGATAACTGTAGATTAAAATATAAGTTGGCTAAAGCAGTTTGTGCATTTTTTTATTCATTCTGTTTTAAAGAAGAGCATGCATCAAATATGCCCTCACACTAGCTTGGAAATCACTGCTCAGTTTTGATTTCTTTTTCTTCTTTATTTATTTTTTTTATTTTCTTTATTTTTATTTGTAGCAGTTCATGCATCAGATGCACCTGAATTTCAGAACACCACACAGCTTATGCATGAATCATAATCACATTAGTACTCCATCTCAGTTTATGCACTAGTCATTTTTCCACCCTAGATTTAGAAAACAGACTATGTGCGTACAATCCTTTTCTTTTTTTTTAATAGAGTTACAGCAATTATTTACAAAATTTAACAATCAGCAATTGATAGATACATGCACTCTGTCTGGTAGCACTGAGTGTCCTAAATCTCTTTACACACAGTGTGTCCTAACTCCCTAGTCTAGGTAGCGGAGTAACATTGCTTTAGGTAGCTAACAGCTAGCGTAAGACTTGTCAATCTTTGTGGTATAAATCCTACCAAATAATGTCCCTTACAAGCGATGTATTGCACTTATACCACCTGAGTATATGAGAAATGGGAAAGGGTGGGCTATGGTCATTCTAGACGGAATAGGGTTAAGAAGTTAGCATAGGAAACTAGGGTTAGATTAGCATTAAAATATAGGGACACTAAAGTGTAAATGCATGGAGATAGTTGACACAATGGTTAGAAGAAAAATTAACATAACTTGCCAAGAGTAGGGCATTAAATCATAAAACCAAAATAGTTGTTAGCTTTACCCGTGATCCCAAGAGCGCGGGGTGAATTGGTGTTTTTAAAATTAATGCCCTAGGTCAGTATCGTAACAACAGTATTTTCACAACCCTAAAGTCAATCTAATGCAAGTAAGATAAATCAATTGCTATATGTGACAAAAATTAAATAGTGCAATTTAATTAACTAAGCATGCAGCAGAAAGCAGTAAATAAATAAGTGACACCAAGAAATGTTATCGAATTTCGGAAAATTGCCTAAGTCCCCGCCTTGGTTAACAAGTATAAGGATTACCACTATAATGTTCACTTAAACGGGTGGAGCGGCACCTAAACAACCAGGTTAATTAGCATAGGGCTGACCTCAACCTTTACACATAATCCTTACTGAGCTGGATTACCGCCCCCTCAAGCCATGCCTGGAATACAACAGTGTGTTCACAATAATGAAGCTGGTACAGTGATTATGCTTTCATGTAAAGTAGATATGTACTCAATATAAACAATCACAAACACCACCAAATGATATAATGAAGTAAGCTCAATGTGGTCTAAGATGTCTACTCTCAAATATTTATGCAAGCGTTGCAATCAATGCGTGAGAGTGCAAATAATATGATCTTTGTGTCAAAATAATATTTTCAATCACAATGCTCAAACAAAGATACTAGTCACACTTCAGATATCTCAACAAATGATTTTTCTCAAAATATAAGCCTCAAGAGGTATATATAGATTTTATTTGCAAAAATGGTTTGATCTTTGTGTTCAAAAGATAATACTAATCAAAGAATATTGCAACAAAGATCTTTAGAACATAAGTAAATATCTCTCCAAGAATTTTTCTCAAAATGAAACAAACGAGATTTGAAAATATTTTTGGCAACCAAAATCAAATGAGAACTCCTTAAGATATTGCAATAATAGTGCAATACTCAGAAGCTTAAGTAAAGTCTTCTTATGAAAGACCTATTGATAAAGTCTCCTAAGAAAACTTGAGGTCTTGCTCTCAAACAAAATAATCTCAATCAATCACAAATTGGAGAGAGCAAACCTGTAAGGCAAGAACACTCAATTCACACTTACAAACGAATTTTTGATAATATGGTAAGGTAAGTATGAGTGTAGGATGCTTGGAAGTGAGTAAGAGAGATTTTGGAATTCAGAAAATTTTCACTAATCAAGTTTGCTAATTTGTTGCTAATCTTTTCAAATGAGGAGGTATATATAGACTACCCCTTGATTATAGTCGTCCAAGACACATAGGGGATTATTAGTTTTGTTTTAAATCATTTTAACCCAATTAACCCTGTCTAAATATTTTAATCGCGGTAAAAATAATATGGCAACCCGAGAGCACCGGTCAACCGAAGGTGAGGTTCGGTTGACCAAGTGTCCAAGTTCAGTCGACTGGGTAAAATTTGAACTGGAAGTTCGGTCGACCAGACAAGAGGGTTCCAAGGCGATTTTCTCATTTCCGCGCGGTTTGGTCGACCGTGTGGATTTGAACTAAGTGGTTCGGTCGACCAGGCGGTTGGCCAAACACACGTGGGAACTCGGTTGACCAGGTGGTTGGCTTAAGCAATAGGTGCGGTCGATCGTGTAGTCAATCTGTTGACCGGGAGAGAGTTCGGTCATCTGGGTGATTTGAGCTAGGTAGGGTCCGGTCAACCGTGCAATGGTCAAACTGTTGACCGAGATATTTTCATTGTGAAGGTATGGTCGACCGAACATGCATTTTTAATGCATTTCAGTTCCATTTCCTTATGTAATCTCCCTATTCTTATAAACACATTATATTTATGCATGTATGAGTGTCCTAGGGTCATCCTAGGTCTTTTTCGTTTGAGTTTACCTATCATGTCATGCATGTGATGCATATGATTATTACAACCCAGATCCTATTTACTATTACAGACCCATAATAAATAATGAATTTAAATACAACACAAATAATGTCTTCAGGGGCTTCAACTTCGACTTCTTGTGCCATTATTTTGTTTTGCCAACTGTATACCTGCACATATCCTCAGACAACCATCAAATACAACAAGTATTTGTCATTATCAAAACCGGGTGTGACCTATAAGATCAACAATAGTTTAGGCCAAGAGATAATAATTGTCATTAGTGCTTAGGTCCCCTAACTAGGCTTAGCAAAAAGCGTTAAAAGATATTTTTGGGAAGATATGGATAGTATTATACAAGGAATATACTCGGTTTGAGGAAACATTCCTAGGAACATATTTGAATGGAGACAGTGGGAAGGACAATAAAGGTTGTGAGAGGATACATGAAGGCCATGGATATGGAGATAAAAATATGCCAGGTGATTTGATTTTAGAATTTGCTATGTCATATGATGATCTTGTTATAATGAATACCTGCTTTTGAGAAGAGAGAAGAACACTTGAGAACATTCAAGAGTGGACAAAATAAAATCCAAATAGATTTTTTTTTAACTAGGAGAGGAGATCATTTATCGTGTAAGGATTGTAAAGTTATCCTAGGTGAAAGTCTAACTACACAGCAGAGTTTTAGTGGCAGACATATGTATTAAACAATGGAAGAGAAAGTGTAATGGAAATCAATGCAAGAGAACTAATTGGTGGAATCTGAAAGGAGAAAACATAGTAAGATTAAAAAATAAAATGATCAATAGGTTGATTGGAAATAGGGGATAAGATAGATGGAACACTCTGTGTAGTAGGATGGCTAGCTCTATTAAAATGATAGAAAAAGAGATAGGTGAATCTAGAGGAAGATTCTTAGCTAGTAAATAAAGTTGGTGGTGGGATCAAGATGTCCAAAAATCCATAAAGACAAAGAATTTGGTATAAACTTGGAAAATTGTTGAAATTAAGAAAACTTAGAAAAGTATAACAGGGCAAGAAAAGATGCAGAAAAGGCCATTAATGAAGCTAAACATAGAGCTTTTGATAATTTATATGCTAGGTTAGATAGAAAAGAAGGGGAAAGAAACGTATAAACTTGCTAGGGCTGGAGAAACTGAGAAAGAAAGTGCAAGGTTTTAGGTAACGTAAAATGTAAAAGAATGAGGATGGTAATGTCTTGGTTAAAGAAGAAGACATAAAATATAGATGGAGAAGCTACTTTAATAAGTTATTTGACAAAAACCAAATTGAAAACCTAAACTTAGAAGTGACGAATAAGGAAAAGGCTAAAAATCAGAAAATTTTCTGCTAAAGTAGAATCATTGAGGTTAAAATGGATTTAAAAAATTGAAAAGTGGGACATCTATAGGATAATGAAAGTTTGGAAATGTTTAGGGGATAATGGAAGTATATGGTTAACTAATTTATTCCACACAATTATAAAAACCAAGAAAATTCCAGATGAATGGCAGAAAAGCATGTTAATACCATTATACAACAAAAAAGGTGATATTCAAAAGTTTTATAACTATTGCAAAATTAAACTTATGAATCATATGATGAAACTGTGTATAAGGGTAATTGAACAAAGAATAGGGTTAGAAACAAAGGTCTCAAAGAATCAAGTTATTTGAGCAAGCCCAGGGAAGCCCAAGGTTTAGGTAAATTTGAGTTGGGCTCTGATGAGGAGTCTAATCGAGCACCTCATTCTTTGGGCTCAACACAGGAGGTTAAAGGCCAGGGTCAGGATGTTGGTTGGGGAAATGGAGAACCAGGTGAATCCTTGTCGGATCTCAAGAATGGGAAGGCCTATATTTCAGTCCCTAGGGCTTAGGAAGCAAGCAATGGGAAAAATGATGCTAGACCTCTTCATAATGAAATTCATTCTCATTCTCCAACACTCCAAGGTTAGGATCAAGCTGAAAAAACTCTGGAACATACCCAGGGAATTAATAGTTTCAGAGTTAGAACTAGACGACGGTGTTAAAAATGCAACTAGCTTTGAAGAGGGTTCAAAAGGTGGAAGTAAAAAACAAGGAGCTCTTTTGAGGGAGATTGATAATGTCTAGTGTTCGAATTGATTTGAGGGAAGTAAGCTGTAGCTTGTATGGCTGTTGAGATGAGGAAGGTGTTTGAAGAGGAGAGAAAATTCTGGTGTAATGGGAAAATTTTTTAAGGAGAGATTCTGAAGGTGAACTTAGTATAGTAGAAGATTCTCTTACAAAGAAAGTGGTTGGGCGCAGCAATGGGGAAAGAAAAGATGAGGTAAAGAAATTGGGGTGGGGGGACTTCTCACATTTAGAAAGTGATGATTTTAGTGAATTTGACAGTGGTGGGGGGATTGTTGTTGGATGAGATTCGAAAACAACAATAAGGGTGCGTTTTTTATTCTTTTGATGGAGTAGGGGATTTATCTTATGTTCATCCTCCCCCATTGCAAGGTCTGGAGAGAGTGTATTTTTGATAATGATGGTTTGATTAACAATTTATGGTGTAGGTATGGAATCTTGCTATGCCTGTGGAGGAAATTCCCAAGTACTTAGAAACTCGAGATACTCTAGATAAAATGGATTTAAGAATAAGTGATATTGGAGGAAATGAAGTATGCTTGGATGGTGGCAAAAGTCAAAAGTTGAAGGGTCAAAGGGATTTAGCGAATTTGAAGAGCTTGGTAAATTATGAGGGAAAGGGTTGGAAAAGGGGTTCCCTTGGTAATTTTGTGTATTTCATGTTTTGATTTTTTTTTTTTTTTTTGTTCTTTTCAATTTTTTTGGTGGATTCCTTGTCCCCACACATTGCACCTTATTTTCTCCTATCTAATTTACTTTATTTATTATCCTAAAAAAGTAAAAGAATTAGTTTGGTTTTATGCCTTGGAGATCGAACACAAAAGCTATTCATCTTTTAAAAAAATTAGTGAAGTTTAGGGAAAAGAAGGATCTGCATATGGTGTTTATTTACCTAGAGAAAGCCTATGATAGGGTACCTAGGAAAGTTCTATGGTGGGTTTTAGAAAAAAAAGGAGTATGTAGTAGTTACATGATGTCAGTAAGGATATGTATGATAGTGTAACGACTAGCGTTAGGATTGTAGGTGGAGAGTCTAGAGAATTTCCAATCACAATAGGTGTACATCAAGGTGTTGAGTCCTTATCTTTTTGCTTTAGTGATTGATGAACTCACTAGGAGTATCCGGAATGAGATCCCATAGTGTATGTTGTTTTGTAGATATTGTTTTGATTAATGAAAGTAGGAGTGGAGTAGAATGTAAGTTAGAATTATGAAGAAAAAACTTAGTCAAGAGGATTTAGGATAAATAGAAATAAGACAAATATATAAAATGTAATTTCAACTTTGTTAGGAGGAATATTAGAGAATAGATTAAACTTGATGGTTGTCATGAGTGTCTAAAGATTTTCACGAAGGTGTTATCTAAGAGAGTGGCTACTGTTCTGGAGGATACTCTCTCTCTTAGTCAATGTGCTTTTATAGTTGATAGACAGATCCTTGATGTTGCCTTGATAGCTAATGAGGTGGTTGAAGATGCTGTTCGTAGGAAAAAGAAGGGTCTAGCGCTGAAACTGGATTTGGATAAAAGCTTATGTAGGGTGGATTATAGTTTCATGGACAAGGTTGTGGTTAGAAAAAGTTTTAGTCTAAGGTGGAGGAAATGGATTAGAGGGTGCTTATTTTCTGTGGTTTTCTCTATCTTTGTTAATGTTGAATTTAGGTCTTGGTTTCATGCGTCCAGGGTTCTAAGACAAGGGGATCTTCTCTCCCCTTCTCTTTACTATTGCAATTGATGGTTTTAGTGGAATGATTGAGAGAGGGTTGGTGGAGGGGACCAAGGTAGGTACAAGGAATGTTTGCATCTCCATTTTGCAGACGATACAATTATCTTCCTCAAAGATAACTTGTTTTGCTTCTCTAATTTTCTAAGTATCCTTCAGGTGTTTGAGAAATCTTTCGGATTACCTTTTGTAAGAGTTGTTTGGTGGGCCTTGGCATTAATGCTGATCATTTTGTTAGGCTTGTCAGTTGTTCTGTTTTGGCTTGGCAGATAATTTATTTAGGTGTTCCCATAGGTGGCATAGGTCCTGTTTTTGAGAGTGGCAAAGAGACTGGATGAGTGGAAAGGAGCGTTCTTCACCTTGTGGGGTCAGATTATTCTTGTCCATGCAGTTCTATCTTCCATTTCGTTGTATTCTCTCTCTTTCTAGAATTCCTGTGAGAGTGGCATGGAGTATTGAGAAATTAACGAGGGATTTCTTGTGGTCGAGTGCGGGGAGAGTCAAAGAGATCACCTTTTAGGTTGGGAGGCTGTGTGTAGGTCTAAAAGGGAGGTGAGGTTTGGGTCTTGGCATAAGGAAATTAGCAATAAATTTGGTCTACTGCAGAATGGATGGGATGCTAAAGTTGGGGTTAATATTACTCATGCGAGTCCTTGGAAGTTTATATCTAAGATTTATGATTATTTCTTTCCAAAAATTCAGTGAGAGAATTCATTTCTGGGAGGACCTTTGGGTTAGTGAGTCGCTGTTGGCTATTGCTTTTTCTTGTATTTATCAAGTCTGTATTTTTCATGATACCAGTATCTCTGATTTTTTTCATTTTGCAAGGGTGATAGTCTCTTTTGGAATTTCCATTTCAGGAGAAATCTTAATGATAGAGAGATTGATGAGTTGGCTCTTTTAATCAGTTTGCTTGATTCTTTTCAGGCTCATTTAGGGAATGATAAACGGGTTTGGAGTTTAGATCTTTCTGGGGATTTCTTTTGTAAAACTTTTTTCTCCTATTTGAATCGCAACCCTAATGCAGATCCTTTTGGTTTGTACTCTTTGATCTGGAAGGCTAAAGCTCCCTAAAAAATAAAAGCTTTTATTTGGACTGCAGTGCTTGATAGAATTAATACTAATGATGTGCTTCAGAAGAGAAGGCCTAATAAGTCCCTATCACCAGATGTTTGTGTCCTTTATTTGAGAAGTGAACTTGCTCACACCCCCTTTACTTGGGTTGTCTGAAATAAATATTTTGGCATATGTGGTGAAGATTGGATTTGTCCCTCCACCTTGAAGGGTTTTGTGCTATCACATTTATAGGTTTTGGAAAAAGGAAGTATAGGAAAGCCTTGTGGCGATGCACTATTATGGCTGTTATTTGGTGTGTTTGGCTGGAGAGGAATGTCAGAATTTTCAAAGGGGTGGCTATTTCTAATGATTTGGTTTGGAGTAGAGTGGTTTATCTTGCATCACTGTGGGTGTTGGCTAATGGCTTTTTACGTCATGTTTCTTTGGAAGCCTGCAACAGGACTGGACAGCTCTGCTTCATTGAGTCAGCTTTCAGATTATGATGATATTTTGTTGTAATTTTTGTTATTATTATAAAGGGAGGATGCCTTATTCTCCTGGTTATTTTATTTATATTTTTTTTTCCTCTTTCTTTTTCTGTTAATAGCACTAGTAGATTTCTATACCTGGGATCTATTATGCAAGCAGGAGAAATCAAAGAGAATGCAATACCTAAAGCAGGTTGGGTAAAACGAAGGAGTGCTTTAGGCATGCTATGTTAGAACAACTATAAGACTAGCCATGCTGTACAGATCAAAATATTGGGCAACTAATGACATCCAAACATAGAAGTTACTGAAATGTGAATGCTAAGGTGGATGAGTTGTATAATGTTAAAAGCAAACTAAATAATGGACTTATTCACAATAAGTTAGGCATAACAGTGGTAGAAGATAAAGAAGGGGCAGCTAGATGGTTTGGACATTTGAAATGCAGGCCTTATAAGGCATTGGTGAGGAGTGAGCTAGTCAATGTTATTGGTAGTAGAAGGGGGTAGGGGTAGACCTAAAATAACTCGGAATGAGATATGATGAAGGATTTAATAGTTTTTAAGCTGTTTGAGGAAAATGCCCTTGATTGTGTGAATTGGAGGAAAAGGATTCACGTAGCCCACCCCTCCTTGTGGGACTTAAGGCTTGGTCTGTTGTTGTTGTTATGTGTGACATAGAGGGATATCTTCAAAAATAACATGGTCAAGGAAGAGAACAGAAAAATTAAATATGGACAAGTGATGAGCATGGTTGTCAAAATAGAATTTTTCACGGTTCAATTTGATCTAGGGCTCCAACTATTTGAATTGAATGTATGAATTGATTCATTTTGCAGAATCATAGAATTTGGCTCAATCTTTTTGGCCATAGGAAATAGTGTCATAGTGGACTAGATCTTGTGGCCATTTAAAGAACGAATAAGCCTTTAGTTGAAAGAACCCTTTGTATCATTGTGGGCATTGCTTGTGCTCAAAATGGAGAGTTGGCTGGTAGTGATTGGCAAAAGAAGAACTCTCTCTCTCTCTCTCTCTCTCTCTAAACTTGTCTCTCTCTCTCTCTAAACCTGTTTGAGAAATTGATACTCTTTTCTATGTTAATGGAACCTAGAAACTTAAATGCTAACAAGAATGGAAGAGAAAGATGTTGAGGAAAAGATTAGACTACTGAAGATGATGGTGCACATGAAGTGGAGGGAGAAGAAAATAGCCATTGTATACAACAAGAAGGACCATGATGATGATGATGATGATGATGATATTGATACTGTTGATATTGATATTGATGATATTGATATCAGGCTGGAGGGTTATCTTAATTGAGATTTGGATTGGTGGAGTTGTATTGAATCTATTGACTGCTTAGCATGCCACTAAACGCATATCACACTATTTTCTTCATTTGGGAGTAAATTACTGATTTTTAGTTTGGGCCTTTGTCATTTTGAAGCTGTGCTTGAATTCGTTAACAAATCTTATTATACATGTTTCGATTTGATACATGATTCGATTCAATTCACGATTCACTACTATGTTGAAGAAAGATAAACACTGATGACTTGTTCTGTCTGTGCTGGGAAGAGAACTCATTCAACTGCACCTTAAACATCCATTGATCTGTCAATTCTACTTTCAGAGTAACTGAAAAGTTCAAGCTATTGAGGAAGTCTAAAACTGTGTATATTAGCACATTTTAAATGTTTGATCTTGTGGATTCCATCCATCAAATATGTCTATTGATCATCTTTTAGGTACCCTTGAAAAAGATTTTTATAGCTCTTATACTGTTTTGACATTTGGTCTATTGTGGGTTAACCTAGACTGATGCGATTAATAAATTTCAAAAATCTTGGTTAGAAGGCCCAAAACAATGTCCAATATAAAAGAGGCAAAAGTTTTGAAAGGCTTATTTTGTTCTCTTCTTTTCTTTAACACTGTATTTAGGTATTTGTTTCTCTTGTTAAGAACACAAATTAAAACTTCTTTTTTTTTTTTTTTAATGATGAGATAATAGTCATTTTACCGAGGTGTGTGTAGGCTGTAAAGGAGAATGTGATTCCTGGATAGGTCTTAGAATCTAACAAATGGAGAAACAAAGCACTGTCATACTATGTGCATAACGTGAATTCCAGTGGAAGTGCTATGATAACTTCCAATATCTAGGGTATGAACAAAAGAAGTGAAAGGCTTTTTGGGTTTGCAGTCTATTTGTCTAGCTGATATGGCCAAATTCTTCAATTTCTAGCTATTTTCTTCCTTGATGGACAATAAAGGGGCAAATAAGGATGATCGCTGCATCTAAGGACACATACTCCCTGAATTCTCCTCTATCAAAATACCTACTCTTATATCTAGAAACTAAATTGTTTCCTATGTTTTTTATTTGTGAAGAGTTTGACATGCTGGTGCACATAAGGATTGAACCAATGCAACCTGAAACATGGAACGTTCTACAGAAACAGGATTGCCATATGGCACATGCTCTAAAATGCTTAATGCTATGGGTGTACTTATATAGATATATTGGGGAAAAATGTGTAATGGCACTTGTATATTTTGTAGAGGATGTTGAGGTGTTTTTAGAAGGGATTTTCTTTTGTGAAATAGATTAATAATGTCAGAAAATAGAATTACAATGTGATGATTCGCCACATTAACTATTAAAAACATATGTTATGTGAAAAATATTGAATTAAAATTTTGGATCATCAGATTTAGCGTTGTAGATCGAAAATATACCACGTTTCGGAATGCTAGTACAAATTTGTGGTTTGCTAGGTTGTTGGCATTTTTTGGTAACTATGGATTGAACTAATTGAGTTATGTACGTTTACGATATAAAAGAATAAAATTGTGCTCAGGGAGCCCTACCATTGCCATTATCCTAATTTCATTCAGTAAATTATCGATTCCAAAGGAGTAGATTTGATAAGTCCTTTTATTTTTTATTTTTATTTTTATCATGCTAAAATCTTATGTTTATATGTCCATTTTTATGATAAGTCCACTTCTTTGATCAAATGACATTTTAGAGCTTTTGAGTCAAGGAATTGTGTCGTTCAAGTTAAGGAAGAGACATATCTGATATGTTTAAATGGGGAGAAAAGATCCTTGCTTGGGAAGTTATCCAAAAATCTTCATTTTATCCAGTAGGTTATTTTGCTTGGGTTAGCCTTCATTTTTCATTATTATCAAGTCTTATGTTTGTTAATCCTTTTATCCAATGGGAACATCATCGTTTAAATTAGTCAAATGATGTCATAGAGCTTTTACCCCAATAACTTCCATATTTTGGGGTAAGAAGGACCCAAAATATTGTTTGAAAGGGAGCAATTGAATTATAGAGGTTCCATGAGGAATAGTGGATCTAGTGATGTGATTAATATTTCCTTCAATAAATACTTAAAATTCAGAAGCCAAAGAATATTAAAATTGGGGGTATAGTCTTAGAATTTTTTATGTCAAGTCATCACTGATTTATCATGGAGATGGAAAATAAGAATGCTTAGTCCCATTATTTGTCTTTTGGAATATTTGAGATATCATGCTTTTTTTGGTTTACTAATTCATTTGCACAATTTTGCAGGCCTACATGTATGGATTCTTTAGAAACAAGCGTATTGTCTTGTATGACACATTGATTCAGCAGGTGCGAATTTTTTTCCATCTAAAAAATTTATTGATATATGTTTTCCCTAACTTTTTTTTTTTTTTTTGTCTTCTCTGCAGAATAAAATTTCTTTATTTGTATTCATTTAAATGATAAAATTATGGAATCTCCTCTTATTTGTTAAAACTTCCATTTGTATCATAGTGTTAGATGCGTATGATGGTTGCTTGACATGTATGCATGTGCGCACATGTGTTTTGTTTGTTATCATCTAAAATTCATTGGATGCAACTTATAACTTGTAAGAATTAGTAATTTTGTATTCAATTTCTAATTTATTCATTAGGACTTGAGAAATAAGTTTATTTTTTAAAATATTGTTAAATCTATTAGCTTGGTTAATAGTTTATATAAGATTATGGTGAAGTTTCTTGTTTATAGGTTAAGTTGTGGGAATATTATTTCTTGTTTGCAAAGAAATTTTGTTGTTGATAGGCAAAATTTTGGATGCCATTTGGTGGCTAATGAGTTTTTTCGGAGGATGGTTTGAGGAGAAATAGGAAAGGGTTTTTTTCCAAGCTAGGGTTTGAGAAAGCCTATGACTAGATGAGTTGGAGTTTTTTGAACAATTCCTTAGATATGAAAGGGTTTGGTAGTAGATGAAGAGGTTGGACTAGGATTCAGGAGGAGTTTGTTTTCGGCTACTTTTTTTGTTATTAATAGGGAACCTAAGGCTTGGTTCTCGTAGGGGTTGTGACAAGAAGAGGGGATCCATTGACCCTTTTTTTTTATTTTGTTTATTCTTGTGAGGGGATTTCTTCGGTGGGATAGATCATAGGGTTATTGCTAGAGGTCTTGCATGAGTCTTTGCTTTGGGTTGGTGTAACAGTCTTGGGCCCAACCTTGGTGAGGTATTGTCCGCTTTGGCACACTGGCCTCATGGGATTGTCCTATAAAAGCGCATCACATAATCAGAGCCCAAACCATCCTTATAAGCTCGAGATTTCCCTAGTTCACATCCAATGTGGGACTGTGACGTTCGCCCTTGTCTAATCTCTAACATCCTCCCTAGACCATCTCCAAGTAGGGTCTCACATGATAGTACCCCTAGGGTGGCTCTGATACCAAATGTAACGGTCTTGGGCCCAACTCAAATGAGGTATTGTCCGTTTTGGCCCATTAGCCTCACGGGTTTGTCCTATAAAAGGCGCCTCACATAGTTGGAGCCCAAACCATCCTTCTAAGCTCAATATTTCCCTAATACACATCCAATGTGAGACTGTGATGGTAGGGATGGTGTTATTGTTTATCATTTGTAGTTTGCTATAGATAATATTGTTTATTTGTCTGAAAAAAAGGAGTTGTTTTTTGTTGTTCTTACTTCATCACTGTTTTTTTAGGGAGTCTCAAGGTTCAGACTAATACGGGCTAGAGTGCTGGTTTGCCATTAATTTAAGTTGTGTTATAATTTCTAATCTTGCTTCTTTTGTAGGTTGTGTCGTACAGTGGCTTGTGACTTAGGGGTTTCTAACTAATATTTAGTTGCTTTTTGCGATCGTGCTATTTCTAAGGTTTCTTGCTTTCTTTGTCTTTGAGTGATCATAAAACTTCAATTCAAGCATCTCTTTCTTCTATTCCTCTTTATTTTTTTGTTGTCCTTTAGGATTTCTGTTAGGGTGGCTTCTAAGAGTGTGATGAGAGAGTTTATTTAGTTTGGTGTTTTGGTGATGTGTCTTTTATGTTGCCACTCATTTATACTGTCTCCCTCTCTTTCATAAGGATCAGATTTCTTCATTTTTGGTTTTGGGAACGGGATCTTATTTCTTGAATTTATTGTTTTTTGCAGGTATCTCAATTATAGAGAAGATCTCTCTTCATTGATCTTTGTGTTGGATGATTTTTAGCCTTTGTTCGATAAGGGGCACTAGGGTTTGATTTTTGGAATATGTGTGTGCGTGTGTCCTTCCCTTTTGTAAGTCTTACTTCCATTCAATCCATTCAATTCATTCTTCTACTTCTTTTCCACTTGTTCATTGCATTTGGATGGCTAAAGTTTCATCCGAGGTTAAGGCTTTTTGTTTGGTTAGCAGTCCTTAATAAAGTTGCTGCCTACAATCTTTTGCTGATTAGGATACTAGTCAAGGGTGTCAAGGCTTCATCCCTTGCTGTTGTTTGTTGTATTTGATAGTGATGAGTTGCATTCCGATTTTTGTTGTGTTAAAATATTGGGTAATTTGAAAGTCCTAATAACGACAATAGGTCTTTCCTTCTATTTATTATATAAGTTATGTTGGATGAGAAGTGGGTATTTGGATTGGTCGCTTTGACCCAATTTGGAAGCCTATGTCGAAGAATAGGGTCAATGGTTTATTAGATCCTCAACCCAAATATTTTTAGTTAATTACTTGTCTATTGTGCTTATTTAGTTCGCTTGTAGCAGGATTGTGTATTTTGAGGGTGGATTTGTAAGATTTATGTATTCTAGGCTTTATAGTTTCATGTAGAGTTAGGGGTATATGTGTTATTTCTTGTGTTATGGCTTTCTTATAAATAGTGAGTGAAAGCCATGTTGTAGTTGTTTGTTGAATTTGAATTTGAAAATGAACGTGTGATTCCCCCTTGTATATTCTCTCTCCTCCCTTCCTCTTCATTTATTAAACTTCGTCTAATCTCATCTATGGGTATAGATCCTTGATGCTGTCCTGCATCAATATGCCAAGTACAGTACAATGACCATATTACACTTACTAATGCACTAACTCATGTTTACTAAGACAACAACACACAATAGTAATGCTAAATAATTTTAGTACACCCCTCTTAAGCTAGGGCATAGATATCATGTGCTCCTAGCTTGTTATAATTGGATTTAACCAAGCACCTCTCCAAGGCTTCAGTGAATAAAGTTGGAATTCAGATTTCACACGAGTTATTGTAATGAGATTTCGCACAAGTTTCTCTTGGAGAAAGTGACAATCAACTTCAATGTGTTTCTTCCTCTTGTAAAACTAGGTTGGAGGCAATATGAATAGCAGCTTGATTATGATATGTCAACTCCATATGCTGAGAATATGGAAAATCAAATTTTTCTAAGATGTCCTTTAGCCAAATAAGCTCACACGTGATGTGGGCCATGGCCTGATATTTTGACTTTACTGGATTAGGCCAACAAAAAATTGTTTCTTAGTTTTCCAGTGTAAACTTAAGTGTGACCTTGATCCTGTCTCCTAGATGCACTTTGAGTCAAGTATCTCAAGATGCGAATGATTGCATCCTTGTGACTTGTTCTCAGAGAATGAAGAAAATGACTTGGTGTTGTGAAAGATATATCAGGTCTAGTGACCGGGGATGGTTCAAATTTCCAACAAGTCTCTTGTATCGTCAAAGGTTAACAAACAAATCATACACATCTAGCACAAACTTCTTGTTAGGACCCATGGGTGTTTGGATCCCTGTCTCATCTAAAAGATCTATAACACACTTCCTCCATGACAAAACGGTCCCTATATAAAACTTGGATACTTGTATACTTGAGAAGTATTTCAATGATCCTAAATCCTCAGTTGAAATATAATTTGTAGAAGATGCTTCAAGTGCTTGATACCTCAATTTTCATATCCAATAATCACGATATCATTTGCATACACATTGAGCATAATCCTACCTGAAGCAGCATGTCAATAAAATAGAGTGATCTATTGCACACCTCTAAAGACCAAACTCAATTACTATGGGAGTGAATCAACCAAACCATGCTCTGGGAGACTGATTTAGATCATACAAGTATTGCTTGAGCTAGCACACATTGTCAATCCTCTAAGCAACAAATCCTGGTGGTTGTTCCATATGGACCTCCTCTTGAAGGTCACCATGTAGGAAGACATTCTTCACATCTAACTGATATAGAGGCCTATAACATGTGGTGGCTAAAGAGACGAATAAATAAACTGAGGCAAGTTTGGCAATTGTAAAGAATGTTTCAAAGTAATCCAAACCATAGTTACCTGGGTTGCTACACCCCCCCCCCCCCCCAACCCTTCCCAAGCCCGCAGGATTGTATCGAGCGACCTAGTTCAGGAGTCAATAGCATCCCAAACTGATGGGAGTCAGATTCCAAATTGCCAAAAGTGGCAACCCAAATTAGTTAACATTTTTCATGGAAAAATCGTATGGAAATTTTTCATAAAATTTAAAACTAATTGTGAGAAAAATTGCAAAATCAGGTTTTGCTTGAACCTTGAAGGTAGAACCCTCGAATAGAGATGAAATTGGTGCCACAAAAATTCTTAGAATCCTGCAATGGTGAGACGAGAGGAATTTTTAGCTGCTCCAAAGCGTGAGGCACATAGGTGAGGCTTTAGTTTCCTGCTGCGATGGCAAATGGGTCCCATTGAACAAGTTGAGAGAGAGAGAGAGAGAGATGAAATTGGTGCCACAAAAATGCTTAGAATCCTGCAATGGTGAGAAGAGAGGAATTTTTAGCTGCTCCAAAGCGTGAGACACATAGATGAGGCTTTAGTTTCCTGTTGTTATGGCAAATGGGTCCCATTGAACAAGTTGTGAGAGAGAGAGAGAGAGAGAGAGAGAGAGAGAGATGACTTTTTAGACACCATCGTTTTTATTTTTTACTAGTAGTGGAATGCCGAACATCCACCTTTGCAAGTTGTACAGCTGGAAACTATTAATTTTAAATTTTCTGTTAATTTGTTTATTTAAAGAATCCAAAAATTATGTTAATAGTAGTTAAATAAAATTAAGACACTAGTTTATATTAAAAGAAATAAGTTAATTTTCTAGTTAATTACTCTTCATTTAATCATCGTGATGTACTTATATTTCTCTTATTGAAATTTTGTTAAAAAAATTGGAATTGTTGGTTTAGTGTGTGTATGCATATATTTGCTTAGATTTGAAAATTATTGATAATTAGTAAATAATCAAAACATATTAGGATCCAAAATAGTGGTTTAAGCATACCACAACCCAAAAAAGCGTATTGACTAAGCTTACCCCCCAAGAACCTTGTACCTTTTAAGTAGCATACCCATACCCATACCCATACTTGCACCATGTTCCAAGTAAAACTATGATCCAAACTACACAATTGAGAGTATCCCTTAGCAACAAGGCAAGCCTCCAAATGAGCCATGAAACCATGTGGACTGGTTTTTCATGGTGTGCACCTAACGACAACTAACTATAGACTTATCAAGAGGAAGAGGTACCAAGTATCATTATCCTATAATGCAAGCATATTTTCACCCATTCTTGTCCTCCACTTGAAAAGGGGTAGGGCTCCAAAAGCATATTTTGAAGGAGCTACAAAAGACAAAGTATTGACAAAATAGTAATAACGGGTTGACCAGAAATCATAGCAAACAAAATTAAAGATTGGATGTTGGGCACAAGCGTATAAGAGCCATAGGAAGATCAACATCTTAGGAAATAGGACCATCACACTTGGGAACTAGAGGCACAAAAGTAGAGCTTGGAGGAGGCTCTCCTCCCTTGAGTTGCCGTCGTGCATACACTTGCAAATTAGGATGATTCAAGCGACATGGACTCGAATTGGATGAAGATGTAGCAGGATTGGGCAGAGATAATAGTTTAGGATCCAGAAGGCTAGGCAGAGGGAGCGACTCATTAGAAGAGTGTTTGTGTATACTCAAAGAAAAGGACATCAGTAGAATCAAAGAGTTGATTTAAAATTAGGCCTATAACATCGATATCCCTTTTTGAGCACAAATGAAGCCCCAAAAAAAAAAAACTTTTTGTTAGCCTTAGTGGCTACATGAACTTTATTTTTTTGTTTTGATAATAACAACCCATTAGTGGTTTTAGGTAAACTTATCTTTGCATAATAAGCCATGGTAAATACAACACAAATGCAAAGATCAAGTAAATTTGTAATAGGTTAGACATCATCAAAAAGGGGAGATTGTTAGCCTTGGGGGCTACATAATCATAATGTGTTTTGATGATATTAACCTAGTTGTTGTTCCTAGTGCATTCCATCTTTGCAGATCATGTTTAGTACAAGTTCCAATGACGAATACATGAAGTGCTGGATCAAAGGCAAAGATCAGACCGAGTTGATGATTGAAGTAGGAAAGATCAAAAGGTCACGTACTCGAATGAACCCAAGCACAACCAAAGGAAGATTATTGTTGAATTTTATGTGATAAGGGTTGTGTGCGGCAGGAACATGTTATAACTCTTGCGTTTTGTTTCTACACGATTTCTGAGCAAGAGTTGAGCAAATGCATGCATACTAGGACACATGAGTTTATAGGATTCCTCTAAAGTCACAAACTCACTTTCATTTTTTATTTTGTAGAAAAATACGTATTCCGCGAAAAGAGTCCATTCATCCCCCCTCTGATTCTATATACTCTCGGCTGGGACGTTTAACACTTTTGATAGCATGATGATTCAACTTATCCTTTCTTGGACTTCATTGATGGACAAAGGCTACACAACCAAATATACGAGGCAGAAGTGAGAAGTAACCTTGCAGAAGATAATTAAATATGGGATTTTACACGAAGAATTGGAATGACATTTTATTGATGAGAGAGCAAGCAATGAGCGCTACATCACTCCAAAAAGTAGGGGTGTACAAAATTTACCGAAAAACCGAGAACCGGACTGAAACCGAACCGTTTGAAGCTTCGGTTCGGTTTTTCGGTTTCAATCATCAGTTTCGGTTTTGAATTTATAAAAAACAGATTTTCGGTTTCGTTTTCGGTTTCGGTTTCACTCAAAAACCGAACCGTAAAAACCGAAAACCGATTATAATTTTAAAATAATTATTTTTAATACTACATATATATGTCCTGTAGAATATATATATTTTTTTATTTGAGTTGTTGTCTTCAATGTCTTGTACTTTCTCAGGGAGCGGGGGAAGGATTTTATATAGGAGGCATGAGATTCATGCCTCCCATTTTGGCCATGTGGGATGACTGGATGAGTGCTATACTGCTATGGAAGAAGACTGAAGCGGCGAAGCCTGAAGAGACGCTCAATCCTCCTGGCTCCTGGTCTTGGAATCCTGGTAAGTGGTAACCTGCGACTGCCATGCCCTCCGACGCTCACGCCCACACCAACGCCGAGTCGCCCAAACCTTACGTCCTCGACTCCCCATAGCACCTCGCCACCTCCCGCTTCCTCCCAAGTCCCACCCCATGCCGATGCAGCAACGCTCACGCCCACGCTAGTCGCCAACGCCCACATCTCCACGCCGACGCAGTCACACACAGGCACACAGCAACGCAACTCATCTTTGCAACGTAGTCACACGCAGCTCATCTCTATCCTTCTTTCTTCACTTACAAAATTAGCTTTATGAACCTATTTCAGCAACCACTATGCAATTCCTATTTGGGATGTGCAAAAGCATTGTTGTAGTGGAGAGAGAGAGAGAGAGAGAGAGAGAGAGAGAGAGAGAGAGAGAGAGAGAGAGAGAGAGAGAGTGCAAAGATTTGAGGATGCCATCACAGCTCAAGCCAAGAGAAAATAATGTCTATAAAGTGTTTTTAGAGAGAACCTGAAAGAAACTGTATGTTGAGAGAATACTATGGTGAAATAGGATTTGTTCCTTAATCTGCCTCGTAAGAATGTTTGGGTGCCAAATAGCTCCTCAGTTCCAGAGTGTATACCAAAAAGTGAAGATGATGCTGAGAACACCAGAAATTGATCAAGCCATCAGTGCCTCAGGCCTCAATGGACAAGGCAAGGGTTAAGCATGCTGTCCCACACCAGAAATTGATCAACCATCTGCAACACAGCTCACTCCCACTGGTGCGAAATGTGTTTCTAGGCTTCTAGCCATCCCACATCGGTTGGAAATGGGAAGAAAAAAATTTTCCCACCCTATTTATTGAAGTTGGATCTGTTCCCCTTCCATGCTGGGCTTTGCAGTCAAAGCCTTGGCCTAGTTAAAATAACATTGGAGGCTGTGGGCTGTGGCCTGGCTTTAAATAATGTATTTTTTGTTTTGTTAGTTTAAAATTTGGTAAAACCGAATTAACCGAACCGAACCGTAAAATAAACGGTTTGGTTTGGTTTTAAACCGACAGTATACGGTTCGGTTGCGGTTCAGTAGTTTTAAAAACTGAGAGGTTCGGTTCAGTCGACGGTTTTGGCAATAACCGAACCAAACCGAACTGTATACACCCCCACCAAAAAGCTTGTGGACATTCATTCGATACAAAAGAGTACAAATAACTTTGAGAATATGTCTATTTTTCCGCTTTGCTACTCCATTTTGTCATGGTGTGTGGATGGTTCATACAAGAGTTAGTCATTTAGTGAATTGGGTATTGAAGTACTCCTTAGCATTATCGGTTTTACTCAAATTTAGTCCTTATTTGAAAATAGAAGGCTCAAAAGATATTAAACAACTCAGTCACTCAATCTTTCATTAAATACAACCAAGTAACCGTTGGGTCGTCATCGACAAATGTAACAAAGTATCAAGACACCAATTTCAATGTAACACAACTAGAACTGTAAACATCGGAATAGGCTAAGGCTAACATGAAAGGGTTGACTGCCTGTTTATTGACTTGGGAAGCAAAGAGAATACGATGGTGCTTTCCTAATTGACAAGTCACACTCAAAATTAGACAAAGAACTCGAAGTAGGAACTAGCTATTTTCACTTGTAGGATAACCAAGGGGATAGTGTATTTGAAGTGGTTTAGTAGTAGCACTGCAGGCCATAGGAGGAGAGAGCGACTCAAAGTAGTGAAGTCCACCAGTGTCATGTCCTTTTCCAATTATATTCCACGTGTTCAGATCCTGGATAACAATGGGAAGAAGGTTACTAGACAATTCAGCAACTTTGTAATCTTAATAACAGGCATGCGATTGAGGAGATTTTAGGAATGCAAAAACTAGAAGTAAAAGATATTGAGTAGGATTTATTGTTCCAATCCCGTTAAATGTAGCAATGGTTGCATTAGCAAGGGTAACTTGAGGTAGATTTTTAGAATACTGGAGGGCAGAAAAGAAGTTGGTTATCTTTATTATATGGCTAGTGGTGACAGAATCATAACCAAGGACTAGTGGGAGAAACACCAAAACTAAATGACATGTTGTCTGTAGGATTATGTTTTTGAGCAAAAGAGGCAATGTGATGACCCAGGAACCTTGAATCCTCTGCCTCTGAGACAGTTATAGTATGCTTAGAAGTGATAGATGAGGGAAAAATTCTTATAGGGTTTCTGAACTCCACACACACCTTGACCTAGGAGCAAATCAGAAACACACAACAAACAATATACTTTTGGTATTTGTGGACTCCATCCCAACATGCACAACACGCATAACCTTGAACAATTGAAACAAATTGCAAACACACAACTAACAAGATAAACAACTGATCAAATCACAAAACATAGCAAATATCAATGTTCCAGGCCCCATTGAACTTAGTAAAACAAACAGCTTCAGGCAATACGGAACAATTAATCTTGGAATGCTGCACATAAGCAACTAAAAAGGTGAGATCTTTGGACAAAAACTAACTAAAAGTTCAATAATATGGTTGTAGAGGGGTTTGAACAGAGTAGGATCAACTCAGGTGAAAAGCATGCTTGTATGAAGCTTCGCGCACTGGCGTGTGGGTTCGGCCATGCCTGCCTTCAACCAGCACATGAGGGCATGCGGATGCAGCTCTCTCTGGCAATGCGATTTGAGTGGTAGGCAAATTGGTAATCTTCTGGGTGGCTATGGTGTTGATTTTACAAAATCTAAAGGGGTTTTGGTATTCCTGATTTGGCAATGTTGTCTAGGTTTGTAGGGATTGTTGTTGCAGCTGCTGTTTGGTTTTCAGGCCTACGGTGGTCCTGGCAATTTTGCTATGATGGTAGATGTACAGCGGGTTTAGGGTTCTATGCTTTGGTTTGGCGGTGGCTGTGATAATTATGCTTTAGGTCTCAGAACCCTGCTTTGAATTCATGTTAAAATTTTAGGTAAATTGGAAGACCTAATCACAATGATATACCTCTCCAATTTATAATATATGCCAAGATCATGTCAAATACCAAATTACTCTTACTAATGCACTTACTCACGCTTATAGACACAGCAGTCACACACTGCAGTGATACTAAATAACTAAACTAACTAGTGTAATATCTTGCACTGCTTGATGGAACTTGTGGAGTAGATTGTTTACTTATTTTGGTGAGTTGGGTGTATTCAGATTCTTTGGATACTCAGCAGATTTCGGAAGGAGAAAGGATGCTAGTAGGTTGCTGGTGAATTGGAGCATTTGATTGGAGAGAGATGCTTGCGTCTTCTGTGGCAGTTTTCTGTCTCTACAATTCCATTAGGAGAAGATAGGCTTTCTTGCATCTCTTTGAGCCTTTTCTTTTAGTTGTTTTAAGGGAAATTTTCATGGGTTTTTAGGATTTGTTGGCTTTGTTCACTTGATTTTTTCTTTCTTTCTTTTTGTGTGTATATTTTGATGTTCTTATTTTTCTAGGATGATACCTTCTTGTACTTCTTTCCCTCTTCCAATGATTTTCTTATTTGGCAACGCACCTGCTGTGCAGTTGCAACCACCCTACTTCATCCAGACCTTGCAAGGCCTGTGGTTATGAAATCTCTATTCTACCATAACAGATCCTTTGATAAGCATAACCTCTATTCTACCATAACAGAATCTTTGATAAACATGGGGCAAATTTTATTTGTCTATAAGCTTCAACCAACAATTCATCCCATGATGTTTAGTATCTAACTGAGTTAAATATTGTTTCTATTTTCCAATTCTGCTTATGAAGTTTTAAGAAAATATCAATTGCATGAAAAATGGACCATTTACATTCATTAACAAATTAGATCATAAGCACTCATGATGTTTAGTTTCTGATTGAGTTAAATATTGTTTCTATCTTCCAATTCTGCTTACGAAATTTTACAAAGATAATATCAATTGCAAGAAAAATGGACCATTTACATTCATTAACAAATTAGATCGTAAACATGAAAAGGGCCATGCCTGTCATCAGATCCCACCAAGCGTGCTCTAGATGCTCTTGTTTAAGTCATAGATCAACTGCTATTGCCCCAGGCAGAGGCCTCTTGATGCATTTTCACAAGCAATTTTTCATTTACGTATTCATTGTACCCAGAGAGCAAGCTGTCAACAAAATGCTTGCTGGTAAACAGCCTTGGCTCCTGAGGCATTTGTGCTGGTAGACTTCAGTCAATACAGATCAATTCTTTTCTAGTCCAACTATTTGGGGTAATGTGTTACTTTTTCTTTTGGTCAAATGGTTACACGAAATTGGCTGAGAGATCAGGTGCTGGAAGAAAGTCGTAAGGCAAACTGTATACAACTGAAAATTAAATGGTTCATCATCAGTGGTATGCAAGACAGGAACCAAGCATGCAAAACATATTTTTATTCGATTGTGCTCTGCTTTAGAATAGAACAAAAAGTGTTATTCCATTATCCAGTCTATCACCCATGCCAAAAAAGCCAAATGCGTACTAGCACAGGACAGGAATGAACAGAACTTCCCTGTTCTTCTATTATTCATTCAAATCACACCAAGCCAATAGTTTTTTTAAAAAAATAAAGAAAGCAAAATTACACACAGAAGCAGGAAATATGGATGAATCAATTTGTAGACGGGATAATTGAAGCATTAAAAGCATCTCTGTTACCCATTCAAATAAGGAGTATGACTGAATTTCTGTAAAAAGGTCAATGCCCCTGAATTTAGTTTTTTGCTTGGAAGACTGTATTAGACATGTGAAGTATTTTGGCTGTTGATTCAAATTATCATTTTAATGGTATTCTAGCAAACTTGGTCGTACTTACTGAGAGCTGCCTTAAGCCTGTCTTCATATTGTAACGTCCAAAAAGTCTGTTAATTAGCACGATAATTTTGATGTTATAAGGCATTCTTTATTGTTTTCTTTTTCAGTTATATCTATTTTGGTCTTTTTCTGATCATGTGCTCGGCCTGTTGGGAAGGGAAGAGGTTTCTCCTCTGTTTTTTGAAATGTAAATTGTACTTGAGAGTCCTGTCAAATAAGGTTTAACCCTCTTTTTCTTGAAGGAACACTCTTAAGCAAGCTTATCTAAGTTTTTTTTTTTTTTTTTCCCTTAGACTTATTTTTTATAAAATTAGATTATAATATTGGGTCATAAACCCTGAAGATTCCATGAAGGACATAAATCAACTTCTAAAAAAACTAGGAAGCACCAATATTGACATGAGACAAAGATACAATATAATACTGACACAACAATATGAAAATTTTGAATAAAAAAAAAAAAATGAGGATATGATGGGGAAGGGATATGTTAATTAATTAATATTAAAATATTAACTAATATTTAGGCATATTTTTTCTTATTTATGCACGTTTTTCCTTATTTAGATATGCCAAACATATGGCAATTTGGATTTAAAAATTATCAATTACACATTTTATAAACTAATACAATCATAGACTACATTCATATTATAGGATATTGGTTGAACAACAGGAAAAACTTGTGGGCATGGGTGATGGTGGGCAATGGGCTTCGCTCATCAAGAAATTGAAAACAAAGAGTGGCAAAATGGCAATGGATTTACAGTGGTTTTGGTGCTGGGGGGTCCTACGATGCTCTACAAGGCATGCGTAGTGGTTCTAGGGCTTCAAAGTCCAACCACTCCAATGTCAAAGAACCTGACTCTCAATCACTTGACCTATCCTTACTTTTGTTAGGGGATTTTGTTAACAGAATTAAAGAGGCAAGAAAAATGCAGCGTTACAGAGCAAGAAATGTCTCCGAGATGTCCTTGCTGTGTTAGGAAGTGTTGAGAAGTGTCTCAGTCATGTACAAAATAAAATAAATTAATTAATTTCCGATATTCGTTGAATATGTGTTGGGGAGTGTTGGGCAGGTGTTGGTATTGGACACATGTTTTCTGGTAAAAAAAAATATAGATATGTAATAGTACATAAATAAGTTTCATACACATTCGTAAGCATAAAATTAAAATAATAATATCATATTTGAATTGTTAGAGAAGGAAATTATAATTCTTAATTTTCTATTTTCATTTTCCCTCTTTTTTTTTTTTTCCTTATTTTTTCATTCTTTTTTCTTTATTTTTTTTTGATTTATCTGGATATGAATGAAGAGAATCAAATAACCCCAAAACTAGGTGATGGAGATTGAAAATTTACACGTCAATCATTTGTACAATGGAAAGAGCTGCCAGTTTATCTTCCCATCAAATCAAAATAAAAAATGCAATAAAATAACTCAAAAATTTAAGCCCAAATTAGCTTCTAAGCATCATAAGCAGAATCACGATTCTACTATGATTCTACCCAATTTTACTATCCAATTTAATGATCTTACAATCATGCCATGATCTAACATTGGAGTATTTTTTGTGCAGTTTGAGTCGATAAGCCTTCTTGGATCGTAATAATGTATGACTTTATGATCCAAATCATGATTTCAATGATGATCTACAATCTAAGCTTGGTTGACATGATGGAAGATTTGATTGATTTATTTAATTCTTTTTATGGGTGGAAGATTTGATTTATGGTTTTTGAACCCCCCCCCCTTTTCAAAAAAAAAAGATTTGGCTTATGGTATAGCTCTATTTGATGTATGCTGTTAATTGATCATGGCATTGTGCAGTGTCTTAAATGTTGCATTGTTGAATGAGTTGATCTTATTATTGAACTGGTATAGTAATTTATTTATTATGTCTAGCAAATATTTATTGAGAGTGGGCCTTGGATCAATGGTAAGGTTGCTCCTTTGTGACCAGTTGGTCACTAATTTGAGTCCAAAGAAACAATCTCTCTGAATAAGCAGGGTAAGGCTGCGTACACTGTAACAATCCTCCCCCTACAATGGCAAAGTGTGGAGCCTTGTGGCTGCTTTTTTTTTAAGCAAATATTTACATATTTCTATGCTTGTATTGTACTTATTGAGCTTATTGTGATGGGATTTTTTTTTGTGTGGAAGTGATTTATGCGATTCAGTGTTATTTATTTATTTTGTTTCAGTGCAAAATGGAGGAAGTTGTTGCTGTCCTTGCTCATGAACTTGGCCATTGGAAACTCAATCATACGATGTATACCTTCATTGCTATGCAGGTATACTCTCTAACAATTAGTGCCTTAAGTGATTTTATGCTTTGTTAATTTTTGTTAGACCCTGCAAATTGATACATCTCTGCCTTGTTGAATGGCATAGTGGCTTCAGTATTTGTATGCGTCATGCTTGGCTAGTTCTGGATTTTTTGTTGCATTTCTTGTTGTTTTGTTCCTTTGGAGGGTTTCTTCTCCTTCACTTTTGTATGCTTTTTTTATTGTTGGCGGGGAGGTGCCAAATGAGGCAGGTGTGGGGATGTAGATAATGCTCTGAGGCTGATTAGGGACATTGGTGGGCAGATCATTCTTGGCAGGACAAATTCGGGCTATATCTATATCGCTCCAAATCTGCCTTATGTAACATCCCTGTGTCATTGACCTTGATGTGTGCTCATGCATGCTATCTTCTCATTTTCTATTTTGGTATATGACTTTTATTTGCATCTCAAGATTCTCTTATATTACTGGCTGGCATCTAGTTTGCCTTAATCTTTCACACCTAATTATGGTATGGTATATGCATCAGTGCTAATGTCTTGTTGAATCTTTGGATATTTTTCGTGATTTACATGAGTCAAGAATTCTGATTCTCGATTGAGATGGAAAATTGGTGTCATATTCCTGGCTTCATGCATCATCATTCTTTTTCATTGGTGCAGAGTGTCATGTTCCTGCAATTTGGGGGATATACTCTCGTGAGGAACACAAAAGATCTGTTCGAGAGTTTTGGTTTTGATACACAGCCTGTACTCATTGGACTGATTATATTTCAGGTATTGATACATAGAAGCTAATTCACTGTAACTATATATGGATTTGTATTATCATGAAGAAAAATGATCGTTGTGTGTGCATGTGTGCATGCATGCGCAAACTATATCTCGGTGGCTCAAAATAATTCATGAAATTATAGGCTTTTATGGTAAGAAGTTTCTTGTATTCTGTTACTCTATCATGGAAAATGAACAGAGTGATCTCATTGCCCTTTGCTGGAGTCGCATTTCAACTTTTATGGTTTTGAACTGATGATGTGGCAAACTTTTGGTATATGCACAAGCTTGAACTAATTTAAACTTACCCTCTGTTATGCATTTTTTCTGTTGAAGAGCTTCTATAGAAAATTAATATTTTAAAGTTAAACTCGTCATCTGCAGCACACTGTAATTCCTATACAGCACCTAGTAAACTTTGGTCTTAATCTTGTCAGCCGATCCTTCGAATTTCAGGTAATCTTTCTCTGGTGCCATTGGTTTTTGCAATTTGATTGTTCTTCCACAGCAATTCCTATTAAGAGTTCTCATTATTAAATTTATATTCTTTTTTGCATAGGCTGATGCATTTGCTAAGAAGCTTGGTTATACCTCGACACTTTGTTCTGGTCTTGTAAAACTACAGGTGATTTATACTTCATTTTCCCTCTTATTTCATTGTTGATTTGAAGGGCTCTTCTCCCATTGCTTTTGGGGACAGTGATAACAACTGAATCTTCTTAACTTTGAAGCTTTAGAGGAAACTAACCTGAAATGGGTTTATAGATAAGACTTGAATATTACTTGCCCAAATTTTTTATGTTTCTTTCGCTTCCTTAATTCCTTATTTTGGTTGCTCGTCTTTTTGGCTACGAAGTTCCATTTTGAGATTTTTTTTATTTTAATTTCGGTTTTGGATGAGATTGCTACTCAAATAAGAATCATTTTGCTTTCTGGGGAAGCAATTGTTGTTTCACTCAGCTGCCTGGATTAATTTGTTGTGATTTGTGGATGGGCTGGGTGGGTATATAGGGAGTGCTCATCATGCAGAAAATTGAAATTTTGGCCTCTTGACTCCCAGGCACATAGGTCTAGTGTGTTTTGTTTAGTTCCCATGGTTTGGCCATCATTTGGCATTATGAATTAATGATAGAACCCTTCATCCTTGTAATTATATTGTGCTTGATTTAGCAACCCAAATTTATTTTTGAAAGGAATCTAAAATTGAATAACTTTATGAATTGAAAACTATGCATTACTGATGAGGATTAAATGGTGTTTCAGGAAGAAAATTTATCAGCCATGAATACCGATCCATGGTACTCAGCTTATCACTATTCTCATCCTCCACTCGTTGAGAGACTGGCAGCCATTAACGAATCTGATAAGAAGTCTGACTAATGGAAGCTTTAGTGACAGACGGATGGCAAGCACAGTTCTACTTCAGTTCAACACTGAACAATGGAAGAAGCTTCAACAGATGCAATATTAATTGATATGCTGCTTTATTCTGTTGGAACTCGTGCTCCTGTAGTATTGGTACCAAAGTTTCAATACCTTGAGGCCAGACTTATTTAACAGGGAATCACTGTTACCAGATCAGGGTAAAGAGAACAAGGAAAAAAAAATGAAGAAATTGGGCAGGAAAAATCTAAAAGAGACAAAAGTATTGTTACCTCATATCATAGTTCTACGCTAGTTCACAGGTCCTGCAACTGTAGCTGTTGACCATATTGTATCTTGATTTTCCCATATTAGGATAATGTTCTACTCTGGCTTGAGATCAGGGTGTGGAAATTCAATGGTTTTCGCAGTTTGCAGTGTGCAATGAAGTGTTTCCTTTATGAACATGTTATGGTTCACATTTGTTCGCATTAATGATCCCAAAGCGAAAGCATTTGAGGGTTCTTAGTTCTTACATAGTTATACCAGGGGCTTTATACGTCGATTTTAACTAAGAAAGGGACGTTGATTTGGTTCGATCTGAAGTATTTTCAAAATTGACTCGAACATGATCAGTCTTGGATTTTTTCAATTAGAGCTCGGCTTATATATACACATGCGCACACACTTTCTACCAAGTAAAACAGAATGTGGGATTTCTATTGTATTAGAAATATTTAAAATAATCTATGAAAATGATTCATGATTTGTGAATATTTTGAGAAACCACTATACATTAACATGAGTGTGAATACTATATTTATAATTATAAAGAATAATTACAATTAAATGATATCGTATGTATAATGGAAACTAATATCCTAGAATGAATGAAATATCTACAATCATGGGGGTCAATGCAGTTATATTTGGAAAGTCTCGTTGGAATGAGCTGTGCGATCCTCAAGACTCCCTCTCAAGTTAGAGTAGATAGTGATTATACTCAACTTGCACAGTAAATGGTTGAATTGTGTGGATTTGAGTGCTTTTGTGAATAAATCCGCAGGCTGCTTACTTGTGGGTATGTGAGTAGTTTGAATAACTTGGTTTTGGATCTTCTCCCGTACAAGATGGCAATCGATCTTTATATGCTTTGTTCGCTCATGAAAAATTGGGTTAGATGCAATGTGAATAGCTGCTTTATTATCATAATACAACTTGATTGGTTGTGGGTGAGCTATCTGGAGATCTGTCTAAAGTTACTTTAACCAAGTAAGCGGTATTCTACTTCAGCTGAAGATCGTGAAATTGTTGTTTGCTTCTTGGTTTTCCAAGAGATTGGTGATTTTCTTAGTAAAATACAGTACTCAGTAACAAATCGCCGAGTATCTCTGCATCGAGCCCAATTGGCATCACAAAGTGCATCAATTCAATACCACTGGAAGCTGACAAAAGAATTCCTTACCCAGATGATTGTTTGAGATAGTGCAAAACCCGACGTGCTGCATCCAAGTGAGAAGTGCGAGGCTTATCCATGAATTGGCTCAATGTGTGCAACGCATATGCCAAATCTACTCTAGTGATAGTCAAATATATCAGTTTCCCAACCAGTCTTTGATATGAAGATGGATCCGAGATAAGTTCTCCATTTGTCTCACTAAGTGCCAAGTTTGGTTCCATTGGTAGATTACATGGTTTAGTCCCAAGGAAACTAGTCTCCTCAAATATCTCCAAGGCAAATATCCTTTGTGATAGGAAAATTTCAATTTTGGAGCGAGCCACCTCTATCCCTAGAAAGTATTTCAAGGGATCAAGATCCTTCAGTTTGAAGCATTCTCGCAAGTATTTCTTAAGCTTGTTGATCTATTCCAAGTTGTTTCCTGCCAAAAGAATATCGTCTACATAGACCAAGACAATGGTAAAACTTATTTCATGGGATCGGACGAACATAGAGGAATCTGCTTTAGATTGCTTATAACCGGCATTGATTCGGAGTAAAAGGAAGACTGCTAGTGAACGAATTGTTGTCAGCGGAAGAGACTTGGTGTGCATGTAGCTTGGAACCTGTGCTAGTTTTATGGGGTCTAGATGGGAACCCATGGATGAAATAGCAACGATCCACAGTATGACCTTCTTTGTGACAGTGAGTACACTTTGGTTTGGGCTTGCGGAATGGCTTACCATCTTTTGGTGTGGGGAGAATACCTTTTGCAACTGATGCATCCCCATCAACAGGGAAGTAGTTTGGATGTTCCGTTGACAATCTTCTTGAAGGACTATACTATAGATGCGGTTGATCGTGAGCAAAAGATCCATCAAGAGAATCTGGTCGCGAATCGCACCATAAGAGTCATTAAGTTTCATAAGAAACTTAATGGTGCGCTGGTACTCCAACATCTCCCTTAAAGAGATTAGACTGAAGAGACGATAGTTAATCCCATAGCAATTTCAGCCTTATAAAATAGGTGGCCACAGATGTATTTCCTTGAACAAGATTATGGATTTTTTGTTCAAGATGGTACATCCTAGGACCATTAACTTCCGCTCCTTCAAATCTATCCAGATATCTTAAGTAGGGGTGAGCAAACGGTCGGTTCGGCTAAATTCGGTTAATTAACCGAATTAACCGAAAATTTCGGTTAAAGAATCCTGTTAACCGAACCGACCGAACCGTTTGGTCTCACCGAACCGAACTCGACCGAATTTATTTTCGGGTAATTCGGTTAACCGATTTTAACCGTGAAACGAGGAACGGAAGGGGGAAAGGTGTACTGGACTGTGTATCCATCTTAAACAAGGAAAGGTGGGGGAAGGTTGAAACCTTGAAGTCCTGAGTCATTGAGTGTTGATCCATCGCCATGCCCACGCGAGGGAAGAGCCGATCGAAGAGGGATTCGGGATCGGGACGGGTCACGAACTGGGAAGACTGGAAGAGGGGCTCAGGTGAAGCCGCGAAGCCAGGAAGAGGCGATTCGCGAAGAGGGAGAACCGGAGAACTGAGAAGTGGAGATTGATGTGGAGGAAAGGTGGTTGGTTAGGGAGACGATTGGGCTCGGGCGAGCTTGATGCTAGTGAGGAGGAGCCGCCGAGCCGGGGTGGTTCTCAGTGAACTGCTCTGTGCGCGAGACTGTGAGAGAATAAAAATGAGAATGAGAGGGAGCTTGTGTGCCGATGACGATGACCAGCGACGACGATGGCGATGGTCGCCGGCGATAGCATCGCGTGAAGATGGTGGTGCGAACTGCGGTGGATTGAGCTCGGGTGAGCAAGAGAAAGGCGGCCTTCTGACTTCTAAGTTTTTGAGAGCACTTAGAGTGAGACGGAGAGTGAGAGCCGAGAGGCGGAGAGGGAATGGAAATATAGAAGATAACAGGAATTTTTCTAATTTAAATTTAAAATTTAATTAATTATTAATTCGGTTAATCGGTTAACCGAATCAATGTTTTCTATTCACCGAACCGAAACCCGATTCCCCGAAATATTGGAATGTATAACCGAACCGACCGAACTGGTTTTTTTAACCGAACCGAACCGACCAATTTCGGTCGGTTAATTCGGTTAATTCGGTTTTCCCCGAATTATGCTCACCCCTAATCTTAAGCAAGATCACAAAAGAGAACACTAGAAGAAATTTCTTTTGAGAGGGAGTTAAGAAGCCATGCTTTTACCATGTTATTGCAATGATTCCATTGTCGATACTCGGTAAAAGATGCCTTGGAGGGCTTGGATATGGTACTATCAATGAAGCCGACTTTGTTCTTGGTGTTGAGTGCAATGACCATGAATTGGCTCCATGTATTGTAATTGGTTCAGTCAAGAGATTGGAAACCAAGACGATGTCAGGATTGCCAGAATTATTAAGATAAAAAACATGACTCGGATCATCAAAATTGTCTTGCAGTATTGGCAGCCCTGGAGACAAATAGAAAAGGTTTGATTTTTTTTATTTGTTTTTTTATTTTGTGTTTTTTGTTTTGTTTTTTTGTTTTTTTGTTTTTTTGTTTTGTTTTTTGTTTTGTTTTGTTTTTTTTTGTTTTGGTCTTGATCTCAACTGGGAAGGTGCTTCATACTGTGTGAAAATTGGTGCACCCACGAGTGACCTTAGCATTTGTACAAGTAAAATATAAGGAGATTTGAAAATTGTAAAACTGGTGTATATTGATACGGTAGCCGAGAGAACTGAGAGACGGACGATGGAGGACTGAGACAAGAACCGCGAACTGAGGAAACTAACACGGTTGAGCGCCACCGACGATTAAGAGAATGGAGATGCAGACGAGCGCCGAAGAACTCTGCGGAGAAGATCTGCACGATGATCTGATCTGCGTTGCCTGAAGAAGTCGATGCCGGAGAGATCAGCAATGAAGCGTGGAACGGAAGCAATAGCGGCAAGCAAAGGGACCGGTGACGGTGGGAATCCAAGATCGTCGAGATGTCTGAATGGTCTGGCATAGAACGATGTCAGAGACGACAACGTCGGAGGATGATGTCGTCGGAGGTTGATTACGGGGATGCGAGGGAGGTGGCAACCATTGGGTACGACGAGAACGATGATGGGAGCAAGTGGCGACGGAGATGCGAGGGTGGCGGTGTTCGCTGGGGACGAACGCGCAGATCTGCTGCCGGGAATTAGTCTGGTTGCAGAGAGGATCTGCTGCAACTGTATTGGCGAGACAGAACAGCAGGGAAGGAGGCGTAGATTCAGAAACAGGTCACGCTGAGGAAGAATGGTGACGGAGAACGAGAGTGGTGACAGCTAGAGGCGCGTGAGGCGGAGCGGTAGAGGAAGGATCGTGTTTGCACCGTCTGCAAACTGAAAAACGACAGCGGGCGGAAGCTGGAAAGAAAAAAGAAAGGAACGAAACTTTGCTCTCATACCATATGAATATTTTGAAAAATCACCGCACGTTAACATGGTGTGAATACTATATTTATAATTATAAAGAATAATTACAATTAAATAATATTATATGTATAATGAAAATTACAATGATAAGATCAATATAGTTACAGTTAAAAGTCTCGGTGAAATGAATTGTACGATCCTCAACATGATTTAACAAAATTTACTTGTCTTTTACTAGAATTATTAAGAAAATATCAATTTTATTTGAATCACAAAGCACCTAAAATAGTTGGGAGTAATTTTAGATTCTTGATTGAATGAAACAGCAATGTACCTTCACGCATGTGCAAGTGGCCAAGAATCTGATAGGGCATCCTTGACTGTATCGTGGGCTTGCGTTTAGTGAAAGCCTTTGATTTTGAGTAATTCTCAAATAATGATTATTTGTTCGTGCCAATTCTTTTCGAAACCTAACACTTTAATTGAACATATAACATATAATACGATTAGGAAATCTCATGTATTGATCCAAGTATATGGCTTCTTATACTTGATAGATTTCTAAAAATCCTATGTAAAGTAGCTTCCATCTACTGAAAAGTTTTTCTTTAACCAAGTGGGCATTGTTTTTTGGTCCAACCTCCTAATTCAAAACTAATAATTCAACTTGTATGATTGATCAAGGTGAAAAAGAATGTCTCTAGGAAGAAGTAGGAAAAAACTTCTATATTATATATTAAAGTTAAACGTAAGAGGGGATATATTTCAATGATAATTTTTTTCGTCATTTCTTTTCTACTTTTTTCTTCCTTTCCTTTATTCTTTTTCTCTCCCTCTCTCCCCAAGAGCTTCTTGCCTGACTTTTTTTTTTTTTTTTTCCAATTTTTTCCTTCTTTTTACTCTCTCTCTCTCTCTCTCTCTCTCTCTCTCTCTCTCTCTCTCTCTCTCTCTCTCTCTATTAAACAATGAAACACTTGTAGAAAGGAGTTTGTTAAATATATATATTTTTTACTCTTCTTTTTTCTTTTTTTCTTTTGACTCTTTCTCTCTCTGAAAACATTAAAAAGAAATATACATGCTAAGAATATTTAGGCTTTAATTTGACTAATATTTTAATGATATTCACAACAACAAAAAAATAGAATTTATACATCATTTTCCTAAACTTGAGAACAAATCCATTATATTTTGTCTTAAAATTGGGATTCAAAGTGCTTAATAAGGATTTAGATTAGGATGTAAATTTGACTTATTTTTATTTTTTGTTGTTTTGAATTTTTCCTTATAATACTTATTTTTTATACCCATCTTTTGATGGTTTAATATCAAATTAGTTTGATTGCATACATGTGCATATGGATAGATATATTTTAGCCTTATGGTTTCATTAACCTGCTTTTGATGATAACAAACTATTTTGTATTAATGATTTTGTGCTTAAGTTGTATTAAATCAGGCCATTGGAATTGAAGAAACTAAGAGAAATTTAATACTTTATTTCATGTGCTTTTTCACTTGTTTCCCTCTCAATTGTATTGGATTATAATTTGTTTCTCTCTCATTGTCATCTATCATTAAATTTTGAAATTATTATCTCTTATAAGAGTCGTAGAGATATCCTGTGTGAATATACTAATTTAACATGTTTTTTGGTTATCGTTAAACTCTTTCAAATGTGGATTTCTTTATTCAACTTTCATATAACCAAAAATAGGGATTTTATAATTTCTTGGATTTGTTTAGATGTGATTTTCTTTGTTAAAGTATTAATGATGTTGGGTGGTCTTGGGCCTTCTCAACCCCAAAAGTTAGCTCATGGGGTGAGACTTTCTCTCATACTTAATAACTGACTACCAAACCCATTCCACAACCGATGTGGGATAAACCCCAACAATCTCCCCCTCACACATCGGGCTCCAAACTCTGCACGAATTGGGCTCACCAAATCGGTAGCACCAGATGCCCGACATCTCAAGAAGAAACCATGGGCTCTGATACCAATGTCGGGTGGTTTTAGACCTTCTCAACCCCAAAAGTTAGCTCGTGGGGTGAGACTTTCCCTCACACTTAATAACTGACTACCAAGCCTCTTCCACAACCGATGTGGGATAAACCCCAACAAATGGTTGATTCAGAGCTGCAAAACATTGCACAAGTCTAACAAAGAACATAATAAACAAGCTGTAAGAAAGTTAGTTCATTGTTCATGCCCTTGGCGCCCACACCCCATCGTGCATGCACGAAAGGTCCAAACAGATGATCACCCATGGGTGACTATTTAAAGAGTTCATCATGATTTATGAATCAAGAGTGTCAACTTCTTGATGATAGTTTCCTGGCAAAAATGACAATTGAATCTAAGGGCTTTCAGAATTGGTATGCTTACAGTCTTTCATATATATAATTTTTTCTGTTCTCCTATAGGTGTTTCCATCTTTATTACTTTGTTTTCCAAGTGGTCTTGAAGAACGTGAAGAGAGAATAAGATTTTGAAGTTAAAACTATATTGGGGGATTGTATTGATCATTTCCAGATTTCAAATTTTACTTTCCTTTCCAAAGAATGCTACCCTTCTTCAAAAAATTGGTTTCTAATTCTGATATGAATAGTTTTTATTTATTCGGTGGATTATCACATGATAATCTTTTGACAACATCTATATATAGATTAAGAGAAGGCTAACTATGGAATCTTTTTATAGTGCATGCCCTCCAATTTTGTGATTTGAGTTGAATGTTCAAAAATAAATTTTAAGAGTAAAAGTAGTCACTGATGCTTACAAATATTTGGTCCTTGTCAAATGGATCTTCTTTCAATCCATGTTTTTCACCGTGAACATGGTGAGACCATGACTGCGCATAAATTTGGTGAGGCCTCGAATGGGTATTCTAGTTTACAATTATGGTATGAGAACCAAGATCATGACTCCACATGAAGTTGGTGGGTAAACTTTTTTCGCCCTATCTCCTTTTGTATGTGTCTGTCAAACAATGAGACAACAGGGAGTTTGTTAACATTTTCTTTTTCTTTTTTTCTTTTAATTCTCTCTCTCTCTCTCTCTCTCTCTCTCTCTCTCTCTCTCTCTCACACACACACACACACACACACACACACACACTCACTCAAACAATTAATAATAATAAAGTATAACTTGTGCTGGGTGTAAATATTTTTTCTCTTTACTGTTTTTTTTTTACTTTTTTTTCCTTTCCCTTTTAATCTCCCCCCACCCTCTCTCTCTCAAAGTATTAATAAAATTATACAAACTAAGAATATTTAGGATTTAATTTGACTAATATTTGAATGATATTTACAACAAAAAAAAAAATAGAATTTATACACCATTTTCCTAAACTTTAGAATAAATCCACTATGCTATGTCTTAAAATTGGGATTCAAAATACTTAATAAGGAGTTAGATTAGAATATTAATTCGTCATATATTTTTACTTAGTTTTGTTTTGAATTTGCTCTTATATTACTTATATTTTACACCTATTTTTTAATGGTTTAGCATCAAATCAGTTGGCTATATACATGCACACATACCTACATATTTGTTAAACCCATGGTCTCATTAACTAGTTTTGATGATTTCAAACTATTTTGTATTAATGACTTTGTATTTAGTTGTTTTTCAATAGATTCAAGCCGTTAGAGTTGAAAATTTGAGAAAAATTGAGGACTTTATTTCTTATATTTGTTTTTCACTTGTTGCTCTCTTAATTGTATTGGGTTATAACTTGTTTCTCTCTGTTGTAATATGTGACTCATATATTGTTGCTCTCTTAATTGTATTGGGTTATAACTTGTTTCTCTCTGTTGTAATATGTCTCATATATTGAGTCGAACGCATGTATAAATAAAATATGGTGAAAAAAATAGAGAAGCTGGCTTACAGGAATAAATCGTCAACAGTTTGCCTAAAACCATCGACGGTTTTGTTCAGGTGATGAAGAAACAGTCGACCACTTTAGTGAGTTATATTGACAGTTTAGTCTTGGGACTAAACTGTCGACAATTTCTCTGAAACCATCAATGGTTTTACTAGGTTACTCAACGTTGTTTTTCGAATTTTGAATTGTGAAGTTGAATAAGTTGGGTTTCAGGGGGGAAAAACTCTGGAAGGGTCATATATACAATGTTGTATGTTGTAACTCTATGTATTTTGACACAAGAGAGTAAAACATTATAGTCGTTTGCTCCCGTGGATGTAGGCATTGCCGAACCATGTAATTCTTCGTGTCATTGTTTTATTGTTTTCATATAATCTGTGTGATTGTGTTTTCTGTATATTTCATTGTTAGTTGCTGCATTATAAGATCGATTATTTCCACCGCACATTGATTTGCACAACAGTATGTGATTAGTGTGAGAGAGTATATTTGGTGGTTCATTAGCAAGTGTATGAATGTATGCTAGGTGTCTTCATGTGATTAGTATATCGTTTATTCTTATGACCATGTGGCCTTGGATTATCTAATTAGTGTGCCAATGATGCTAGTACATGTATTAATTGTATGTGATTAGTAGGAGTTTAGTGAAATATTAGTGACTGTAGATTCTTATGGTTATTTTATCTTAAGTTTTATGTGTATGTGCTTAGAGATTTTTAAGTAAGGACATGAGTATATATTATTGTTATATAGTGTTATATGTATGGTAAGTTTGCCTTTTTAGGGTGTTGTTGAGAATATTTATGCATAGATTACTTTTGGTTGCAAGTCATTATTATTGTAATCATCTTTCAAAAATCCAAAGATGAAAAGTGGCTTTGTTAATGCATGTGTACGCATCTGATTATGTATTGCTTCCTAAAACCTAGTCTTGACTTATGATGGGATAAAGGGAGCCAAAACCTAATCCCGACCTATAATGGGATAAAGAGAAGACTTTACTATATGGTGTCTTTTTTCCCTTATCCCTAGGTATGGTAAGGATTTTTAACCCTTGAAGAATGTATGATAAAGGAGGATTCTGATCCTAACCAATAGGATTAGGCCAAGCGAACCAAAGGATGCTTAGTTAGATGTTCATCTTTAGCTTAGTAATTTGGAGACTCCACCCAATAAAAGATGATTTAGAAAAAACAAAAAGAAATTTTCGAAGGTCATTTTGATTCAAACAAAAAGGCTCGTTGATGAAACCTAGACTTTTCCATCAAACTCGTGCATTTTCAAATCATTTTCTCATTTTCAAATCGCTTGTAATGAGCCAAATGCATTTTCAAATCATTTTCTCATTTTCAAATCGCTTATAATGAGCCGAACTATCTTTTGCAAGAATTTTATATATATCTCCTATAATACAGTATTGAGAATGATTTAAATGTATAACTGTTTTCTACTGGAATAAACTCATGTAGTCACATACTAATATAATATGATCTACCTTACCGAGAAGTGTCTCACCCCAATATACAAATATTGTTTCAGGTCCTACAGGAAACCGGTCCTAGACTGCTAGAGGGATTCTAAGGTGTAGTGTTTTGATAGTTAATGTAAGTTCTTGTATATGTACATAGGCTAAGTTGTATTTACGATAAATACAGGAGCATGGAGCTCAAATCTTTATTTTGAAATTGGGTGGATTTAAATAAATTTTAATATAATTTCATATTACATCTTATCCAAATCCACGATCTCTTCAAATATAGGGAAAAATCAAAAGTGAGGTATGTATTATTATTTTTATATAACTCTCAACTATCTCTCTCTCTCTCTCTCTCTCTCTCTCTCTCTCTCTCTCTCTCTCTCTCTCTCTCTCTCTCTCGCTAAAATTAAAGATTCAATTTTCTGTCACTCTCTAGGCGCGGGAACTCTCCGCTAGTGCTCCTTGATTCTCTTTCCCTTCTTCTAGCTCGTAGGATCTCGTTGTTCGATTGGTTCAAAAAGTTAGGGTTTCGGGTTTTTGTCCGTTTCAGGTCATTTTTCAAGAAATAGGTAAGGGAATTTGTTTACATTAGTTATTTTTTAAATCTAAACCAATAAAACTGTAGTTTAGGTTTATATGTACGATATGACTGCTTATTGGAAAATTTCACCGGGTAGAATTGCCAATTTTTCGATTTTACGATTTTGGTAAAAACTAGGGTTTTGGGGTATGGTCTCCAATCTTTTAAAAACTCCTTTATTTGTATTAAAATTAAAGTAGGAGATGCTTGAAACCCTTGTTTTCAATTTAAATGATATTTTACGAACCATTTACTATACTTTTGCATATTAAACCAAATGAGTGTGGCATGAGATATTAAATGTAAGTATACTGAACTGAGAAATATGAGTATGAGATATGGGAACTGGAGTTCCAAATTGCTATCAGGAAATGTATAAAAAAGATGTCGGTTAATTACCAAGAGATGTATGTACAAGGTTAAACCGAGAGCTGTGTGCGTCGGTTTATACCAAAGAATGAATGAAAGAATGAAAGAATAAGATTGTGAAAGATACTGGAATTTCTTCAATTATTTATGGAATGAAAATAGGTTACGGTACTTATGTTATAAATTGTATGTATGATATATGAATCGCCTTAGAAAGCCTGTTACTAAGAGAGTATGGTACCGTTGCTAGAAAGAAAGATACAGTGCAACCACACGTTATTCTTGGGTGTGGGTATCTATGTGTAGTCAATTGGTGCGATGGACCACTGGTTACGTACCGGAATGGTGAAAGCCAAGTCGGGTTAGAGAAAAAGTACGTGACTAGTGTGGTGGCCGCCAAGGCTAGTCAGGGTCTACGGACCGCACAACCCTTGTCATGGGCGAAGTAAATCGTGTTGTTTTGATGTTTCACAGCTGGGATGAGTTCAATATGCATATACATAATTTAGAAACTAAAATGGGCAAAGTCACAGCGATGAGTAACGAGCAGAGGGATTGTACAGTGTATGGGCCTGTACCTTACCCTAACTTTCGGGAACTCTCGCTTGTAATGAGCTGAACTATCTTTTGCAAGAATTGTATATATATCTCCTATAGTACAGGATTGAGAATGATTTAAATGTATAATTGTTTTCTACTGGAATAAACTCATGTAGTCACACACTAATGTAATATGATCTACCTTACTGAGAAGTGTCTCACCCCAATATACAAATATTATTTCAGGTCCTACAGGAAACCGGTCCTAGACTGCTAAAGGGATTCTGAGGTATAGTGTTTTGATAGTTCATGTAAGTTCCTGTATATGTATTGGGCTTTGGCCAGGTTACCTTTTTGGGGATTGTAATGACAGATTATGTTTTTATTATGTATGGATGTATAGAGGAAAACAGTTAGAAACTCTGGTAAGTTTGTAATAAATGTTTATGTTTTTCCGCTATGTATGATTATGCATATCAGTATGGAACACCGGATTCTCCCTTAATTGGGTGGGTTGTATATGTATGGTATCAGAGATATGTATATTATGTATGTATAGCAACACCTCAGGCCCACCTAGAGGGTTGGGGCGTTACATCAAGGGATAACCGTCGACAGTTTGCACTGTAACGGTCGACGGTTTTAGGTAGTATACAAAAGAATTCTCTCAGCTTCAAACCATTGACACTTTGGCCTAAACCGTCGATGGTTTTGTTTGGCGCAAGTTATGATTTTTGAATTTGGAGATCAGCAAATTGGGGGGATTGGAGGATTTTCCTTCGGGGATTGCTATAGGGATGATTTAGATAGGTTCTAAGGTTCTAGTATGCTTGGGGTTCATATATAATCATATTTTGTAACCCTAGTTATAAGCTTGACATTATTGATAGTGAAATTTTAGTTGCTGCTCATGTGGACTTAGGTAAATTGTCGAACCACGTAAATTGTGTCTTTGATTATTGCTTTTGTTGATTCTCATTGTTAAGTGATTTCTTCTTGCGTATTGTTCATCATTGAGTGATTGCATTGCCTATTTCCATGATTGATTTGAGTTTGTGTGAGGTTTCCGTTGTGCACTCGACATCAAAAATTGGTATTAAAGCTCCAATTTAAACAATTTGTATTAGAGTTATTGGTTCACAATGCTTGGGATCTCTTCAATGAAGTTCGATGTTAATAAGTTTGATGGAACGAGAAATTTTGGACTTTGGTAGAGGAGGGTGAAGGGTTTGCTAGTGTAGTAAGGTATGGTGGAGGCTCTGTATGAAAAGAAGTTAGAAGGCATGGAAAACATGAGTTGAAAGGAGCTAGAAGCAAAAGTTGTGTCCATTATCCAACATTGCCTAATCGAAGAAGTGATGCATCACGTCATGGATGAGGAATCGCAAACAGTGGTTTGGCTGAAACTGGAAAACTAGTACATGTCCAAGTTATTGATGAACAAGTTGTATCTTAAGAAAAAACTATATTGGCTTAATATGGTAGAGGGTTTGGACCTGACTCAACACATCAACACATTTAATCAGATCATTAGTGATCTAAATAAATTTAATGTGAAGTTCGAGGAAAAGTACAAAGCATCGATGCTACTTAATTCCCTACCTACGTCTCCTATATACAAGAATCTAGTTACAACTCTTACTTGGGGAAAAGAAAACTTGGAGTTGGAGGACAGCATGAGTGCATTTTTGGGGTTCCATCAGAGGAAGAAGGCCAGTGATAAAGGTACGTGGTGAAGGGCTCATGGCAACAGGGAATCAAGATCATGGGAGGAGCACGTTCCGGGGTGGATCAAGCAACCATAGGGTTTGGTCCAAATCCAAAAAGAGGAAGGATGTGAGACATTTTAAGTGTGGTAAAAAGGGGCACATAAAAACCGAGTGTACGGAGAGGAAAAAGGGGAATGTTAAAAACAGAGAAGGGTCATCAAACATAGTGAATATAGTAGAATAAGGAGAATTTGGGAGCAGTGACGGTGATATGCTCTCAGTTTTATCTAGGTCGGATGAGTTTTCAGATTCTTGGATCTTGGACTCGGCGTGTTCTTATCATATGACGCCAAAAAATGACTGGTTCACTAGATACAGATTGGTGAGTTCTAGTTCCGTTCTGATGGGGAACAATGTTGCGTGCAAAGTTGTCGCAATGAGGAATATCAAAATCAAGATGTATGATGGTGTGGTGAGGACGTTATGTGATGTGAGGCACATACCATAGTTGAGGAAGAATCTGGTTTTGTTAGGCACCTTGGATTGTAACGAGTTTAGTTACAAATCTGAAGGTGGGGTAATGAAGGTGAGTAAGGGTGTTCTAACCGTGATGAAGGGGAAGAGAGTGCCGGGAAATATATACACATTGTTGGGTACCACGGTTGTAGGTGGAGCTACAGCCACAGAGTCTGAGTCTGACAGTACTGTTTTGTGGCATATGTGTTTAGGGTATACGGGTGAGTGTGGAATGAAGGAGCTTCACAAGAGAAATATTTTGAAGGGGGTCAAATCATGTAAGCTCGATTTCTACAAGTACTGTGTGTTTGGGAAGTAGAATAGGGTTCAGTTCATGACAACCAAGTACAAGATGGACTGAATACTGAACTACATTCATATGGACGTTTGGGGACCAATGATAGTGACATCACGAGGGGGGACATGTGTATTTCATGAGTTTCATCGATGATTACTCATGGATGGTCTAGGTGTACATCATACAACACAAGTTGGAGATGTTTATCAATTTTAAATTGTGGAAAGCTGAGGTAGAAAACTAGACCAAGAGAAAGATTAAGTTCCTCGAGACAAACAATGGAATTGAGTACACAAACTTGAGTTTCAGAGGGTTCTACAAGTAGCATGGCATAAGGAGGAATTTTACAATACGCCAGACATTGCAACAAAATGGTGTGGTAGAAAAGGATGAACCAAACCCTAGCTAAAAGGGCTAGGTGTCTCAGGTTGAATGTTGGGCCAGCTATGAATGTATGGGCTGAGGTGGTTAGTATGACTTGTTTCTTGGTAAATAGATCACCAGAAGCATCACAAGATGGGAAAGCTACTGATAAGGTGTGGACAGGTAACGAGGTATACTACTTTTGATTGAGAATATTTGGGTGTCCAACCTATGCACACATTCTTGGTGAGAAGAGATCAAAGCTTGAGGTGAAGTCTAGACAGTGCACCTTTTTGGGATATCAGAAAGGCGTGAAAAGGTTCAAGTTGTGGGATCTAGTGGCAAAAAAAGTGGTGATCAGTAGATACGTGGTTTTTGATAAGAAATCCATGTTTCGGCATACTCAAGAGGAAATAGAGAAACAGGTGCGAAAAAATCGTAGCAACAATGAGCATGCAATTTAGGTGGAGTTGGAGACTCAGGGCAGAAATGCAGGGAATCCTAGCCAGCGGTGTAGGTGGAGTCAGATACTCAGGGTGGAGATGACGGTGTTCAAAACACAAGGAGTTTAAGCTTGGATGACTAGGAACTGCGTCGTAGTATAGCAAAAGACAGACTTAGACGCGTTATCAGGGCACCCCCTGGGTATGATTTTGACGATCTAGTGTCTTATGCGCTTATCACTAGTAGCGGGGATTGTGATAACCCGAATAATAATGAGGTTTAAATAATAAAGAGGAAAGGAAATGGAAACAGTAACAGAAGGAGGAAGTCGACTTCGTCGACGAACGCAAACAACATTGCATTTTGGAAGGAATAACCGAGGGAAATTACCAGGGCCTCGTTAACGAATACAGGGGATTAGTCGACGAGAGTATAAGAGGACCTCGTTGTCGAAGGCAAGATTTGTCGACGAGGAAATACCGAGAGAGGTTTTGAGCAATCTGAATTTCGTTGACGAGGAGTGGGTTTCGTTGACGAAATTATTAAAGGACTTGTCGACGAGATGACGTGGCTCATCGATGAATCCAGTCCTATAAATATCAAAAACCCGTATTTTAACTTCAAAATTAAGAAATCTCTCACTCTCTCTCTCTCTCTCCCTACAGTTTCTCTCTCTTCTCTCATCGATTTTAGGTTGGATTTCCGTTGGTTCGATGATCTGAAGTCACCACGACGCTCCTGGGGAAGTTCTCTCCAAATCTGCTGGAGCGGATCGTTGGTGAAAGTAAGTTGGAAATCATCCCTAAGTTGAGGTAAGGCTTTTTAAGTCAAATTTGGTCTTATAGTAGTTATAGGAAATGATATACACGTGAAAATACTGAACTTTAGTGCTAGGAATTTTCATTTTAGGGTATTGAGCAGGAAATCCTATGGGTGTGAGACCAAAATTTATAGTGGCTTTCTTAGTAGTTAGGTAAGGGAATAAATTAAAGCAGTTATTTTTACACGCAAATTACCATTATTTCTCTGCAAATTGATTTTCATAAAAACATGTATTATATATGAATATTATTGAGTAAATGTATATTTGGGAAAATACTGCGGTATACATGAATTACGATTTTAGATGGAACGTATGAGTATTATTTTTCATGAAATGTATTATGTTACGTCAATTTTACGAATAAGCATGTTTTCTGGAATTACGTAATAATGTAGTATATGATGATTTTGAAATACATGATAATTGATTTATTTTCAGAATGATATGTATGAAATGTTCGGCACGAGGCCGTATTTATGAAATGATTTCGGCGCAAGGCCGTATTTATGAAATTATGAAAGATGCTATATTATCATGTATTATATGTTATCAAAACCCGGATGTTAGTTTAGTTCAGTTCAGGAGCACGGTATCATAGCTATATAGATCAGATATCTATGTTCAGACTTGTGCTAACCACCCCACGAGGGGGTGGGAGATGGGTAGTCGATATGGCTTTCAGTGTAGAGTTGTAGACGTCCACTTGGCAGTCCGGATCAGGGTGCGGTGGGCCCATCATACTTACAGACATTTTTGACTCGGCAGTGGTTGGCTAGCCATTGTCGGATCCCACCTTCGGGTTACACAACCCGTCATGGGGGGTAATACATGACATTAGCTAGCTATTCATCCTGGGTATGTTTTCAGTATTATCATATATAATAGACAATTTATGAATGATATGAGTTACTAGAAAAATATGAAAGTATATGATGATTCAATATGTTATGATGAATGTTTACAGATATATGACCCCCTTCGAGAATCTTTCTTAGTTTGTCATGCTTTACTATGCAGCACGGCCAAAGCCTCAATATCATCCTCGTTGGAGGTATCTACATGATTGTCCCCTCCAGTCATAACTTCCTTTCCCCTAGGATCCATCCTGAAGATAGGATAGAAACCGACTTAGAAATTCCACATTTATAATGGTTGATGCAAATATGGAATGACTAATAGTTGAAACATATAAGTTTGCAGTTAAAGGAATCACTTATACATTTCTACTGTAAAACTAACAAGGTATGGGCCCCTAATCATAATGATGACATAACATACACACTTTTCCATCCTATTGTTCTCAACCTAAATATCTGAGTCTCAGTCCTTCAACCTAGAACCATTACCATCGATGGATTTACCATAATTTTCTTGAAATCGTCATTTCAGGAAAAGAACAGAAGACTGTCGAAAGACCATCGTCCCAGAGCTTCTAGAATAAACCTCGACCTAACCTACCCATTCTTATCCTTAACTTATCTTAATCTATATTCTGGCAATTATTACTGACAAAGTCTACAAAACCTATCAAACCTAGACTCTGATACCACCTGTAACGCGCCGGACCCCTCGTGGGCTCGAGGTGCTACTTTAATGATGTCTGTGTACTTGATACCATCATCATTAAACATAAATGCAATGGAAGTAAAGAACTATTCTTCATACATACATTACCAGAATTTTAAGTCCTTTCATACATATAAGTTTGCAAACATCTATATTACAATCCCACTAGAATGAACAACTAGTTTGGTCCATACGACCATAATACAAGTCCAAAGGCATACAACATAGCTACTCACATCTGTGTTCTTATAGACACTCAAAAAGAAACTATTTTATTTTCCACCCTTTGATCCTACTAAGCACGATACTTGTTATTTCTTGAAAGATGATTTATATATTGGGATGAGACACTTCTCAGTAAGGGTGATCAAGTTATCATCAATGTATGGGTAGCATTCATTAGTGTTTATAGAAAACATCATTCTTCATATAATTGAAAATAGTTGTCTTTACATCATACGTACTTGTACAGTTGGAAATACTCATTTCATTTTTCTGACATAAATAGTTCATTCATTTCATAGCATCATTTATATAAATATATAGATATGCATGAAAGACACCTCCTGAGACTAACACCATGTATAAACCCTCGTGGTCAGGGTATGCTGCCCGAAGGCTGGACTAAGCTTGGGGTGATCAACCCGGACAAAGTCAAGATTCATCCGCGTCATAACTCCGACTATGTAGGCATTCGCAACATACTTGCGTGCCCCAATTATCCTATCGTGTCCTAAAAGTCTGGGCTTCCAGGTATGGTACAACCTCTATCGAGGCTAATTGGCATAAACCACTACACCACTCTCGTAGTATAGTGTGGTGCACATGGTCACATATATAGATCTTAGCAACGGTACCGTGCTCCTAACATAATGGTCCATTAGGGTTCCTAAAGTATATTGTGCAATTTAAGTAGTAAAACCATATTTCATATTCATTTCATATAAAACCTGACATATAAATTTTCGGCCCTCAGCCATTATATCATACTCGGCTCACAGCTGTTAAACATAAATCTGGCCCTTGCGGCCGTAAACATCATCTTGTATTTCACAAGGAGTTCCAATATTTCACAAAACATTCATCATTTCGGTTATAAAATATTATGTACATATCATTCACCTACCACAGTTTCCAGTATTTCAAAACATAGCCCATAAGCAACCATGAAAACATAGCATAAACAGTTTACATCACAAAATCGAGCTTCCCACCTTTCATTTGTATTGAAAATACCATAACATATATCCTAGATTTGAAAATGGATCTTTTGAACAGTTGGTTTTATAAACTTTAACTAAAAATCTGAATATACTTATTTCATAGACATTTCAAACGGTTCAATTTCATAAAAAAAATTGACTTAACTTAATCTCCTTACTTATTTCCTGAAAATAAATTGAGACACTCAAAATCGAATCTTAACTTTTCATGAGATCAAAAATCTGCTCTGCTGGGATTATAGATATTTGCCCCCTGATCCTCGTAGTAACTTTTGATCGTCAAGACGGGCGATGTATGGCGAAGGATCGAAGAGAGAGATAGAGAGAGAGAGAGAGAGAGAGAGAGAGAGAGAGAGAGAGAGAGTATGTGTCGGTTCTAGAGAGAGAGATTTTGATTTCTTAATGAAGAAGCAAATAAAAATCCTATTTATGGCGCCCTTGACCGATCAAATTCGTCGACGAACCATAGTAGTCTGTTTGTTGACGAACCTCTTCCTTCGTCGACAAACCCTAGCTTGATATTATTTAGCCATTTTAGATCTCTTCGTCGCTAAGGCTCTGAAATTTCGGTGACAAACTATATAAGGGTCTTTGTCGACAAAGCCTGCTAAAATTACCCTTTTTTCCCTTTTCTTATTTATGTTCCTTATTTACTGGTTCGAGTCTTTATAGCTTTCATATAATCAGTGATTGTGTTTTTTGTATATTTCACTGTTAAATGTTGCATTGTAAGATCGTTTGTTTTTGCTACGCATTTATTTGCACAATAAATTGGTATCAAAGCATTAGGTTATAATGACTTTTGGAATTTCTTTTATAAAGTTTGATGTTAAGGTCGATGGAATAGAACATTTTGGACTATGGCATAGGAGGGTTAAAGATTTATTAGTGTAGCAATGTATGGTGAAGGCATTATATGGAACTCAATTGAAAGGCATGGATGAAACAAGTTGGAAGGAATTGGAAGCAAAGGTTGTATCGATTATTAGGCTTTGTCTGGCCGATAATGTGTTGTATTATGTCATGGATGAAGAATCTTTGACGACAGTTTGACAAAAATTGGAAAGTCGGTATATGTCAAAGTCTTTATCGAACAAGTTGTATCTTAAGCAAATATTGTATTGGCTTAAGATGACAGAGGGTTTGAATTTGAACCAACACATCAATGTATTCAACAATGATTTGATGCAGGTTGATGTGAAGTTCAAGGAGGAAGATAAGGCTTTGATGCTATTGAATTTCGTACATGCGTCTCATATGTACAACAAATTGGTTGCTACTCTAACATGGGGAAAAGAAACATTGAATTTGGAAGAGGTTACAAGTGTTCTTCTGGGTTTTCATCAAAGAAAGAAAGTTAGCGATGAGATTTCACAAGGCGAAGGCCTTGTGGTAAAGGGTAACCAGGAACATGGGAGAAGTTCTAGAACGGATTGAGTAATAATAAATCTCGATTGCAGTCCGGGAAGAAGGACATAAGGTGCTTTAAGTGTGGTAAAATTGGGTACATAAAATCGGAATGTCTAAAGTGGAAGAAAGGGAATGCAAAAACTCAAGAGGGTTCATCAAAATTTGCGAATGTAGTGGAAGGAGACTTAAGGAACAGTGATGGTGATATGCTTTTTATTTCATCGGGTTCAGAACGCCTTACTGATTCTTGGATCCTAAATTCAGGATAATCTTATCACATGACACCAAATAAAAATTAGTTCAACACCTACAGGTCAGTTAATTTTGATTTTGTTCTAATGGAAAATGATGCTTTATGCAAAATTATTGGAATAAGAAATATCTGAATTAAAATGTATGATGATGTTGTGAGAATATTATGTGATGTAAAACATGTATTGGATCTGCGGAAGAATGTAATTTCATTGGGCACTTTAGATTGTAACGACTATAGTTACAAGTTTGTAAGTGGGGAAACGAAGGCATGTTATGGCGCCTTAATGGTGATGAAGGAACAAAAATTACTGGGAAATATCTATGCATTGTTGGGTATCACAGTTGTAGGTGGAGCTGTAGCTGCAGATACTGAGTCCAATAACACTTTTTGTGGCATATGCGACTAGGGCATATGGGTGAACGTGAGATGTTCTGCAGGTATTGTGTTCTTGAGAAAATAAACATGGTGCAGTTCAAAACAGCTACACAACAAACAGAAGGGATTCTTGACTACATTCAGTTAGATATTTGGCGGTTGGTGAGGGTAGCATCATAGGGTGGACATATGTACTTAGTGAGTTTTATTGATGATTACTCACGAAAGGTTTTGGTGTATTTCATGCAGCACTAGTTAGAGATGTTTGTCAGGTTTAACTTGTGGTTGAGGTGGAAAACCAGATTTGGGAGAAAGATCCTCAGGCCAAACAATGGAACTAAGTACGCTAGTGTTTAAGGAATTTTGCGAGTAACATGGCATAGGGAGACACTTCATAGTACGTAGGACACCACGGTAGGCTCGGTGTCTCAGGTTATATGCAGGGCTTGAAAAGAACTTCTTAGTAAAGTCAGTGAGTATGGCATGTTTCTTGATTAACAGACTGCCAAGGGTATCACTGGATGGAAAAGTTGTTGGGGAGGTGTAGACAGGTAATGCGGTAGACTACTCTAGTTTTAGAGTGTTTGGATGTCCAGCTGTGCACGTTTCTAATGAGGTGATATCTAAGCTTGGTGCAAAGTTTAGAAGGTACATTTTTCTAGGGTATCAAAAAGGTGGGTTCAAGCTCTGAGATTCAATGACAAATAAGGTGGTGATCAGTGGAGACATGATTTTTGATGAGAAAACCATGGTGCAACATGCTCAGGTAGATGAAGCGAAATAGGTTCCAAAAAATTACAGCAACAATGAGCATGTGATGCAAGTAGAGTTCGAAACTTAGGGCAAAGATAACATTGTTCATAATGTAGGGAGTTCTAGCTCAAGAGACCATTAGTATCACAGGTGAAATTGCAGCATTGTGATGTAAGTGGAGTTACAAACTCAAGCATTAAAAAAAAAAGGGTATTTGTAATGGCAAAATTATTAGTGATGGAATAAAAATAGTCACTAATAATGGCCTATTAGTGACGAAAATTAAATTCATCATTAATATTTTTATCACTAATAGTCAACGTATTAGTAACGAAATTTTAACCGTCACTAAAAATGCATTAATAGTGATGAAAATGCAATCGTCGCTAATACTTTTGTCACTAAAAATAGATTTCCCACTTAAATTATTGTGGGAAAACATTAATAACAATATTTTGGGTATTAGTGCCAGTTTGAAAAATTGTTACTAAAACCCTATGCAGAAGGGTTATTTCCCCTTTGCGTTGAGATCCAAGAAACCCCAAAATTTCCCCTTCCCTCTCCTTGCTCCCTTGTGCAAAGCCCTCCTCCCTCCTCCCTGTGCCATCGCTACCTACCATTGGATGCATCACCACCGCTACCCACTGCCTCCTGCAAGGTCTGCATCCTCCTCCTCCCCCTTCGCCCACAAGGTCCCTCTATCTCTATTTTTCATAAGTTTGATTTCATAAGAAAATCATAGTGCCATTTAATTGTTGTTTACATAATTTTAAGATTATTTTAGAAATTGCTAATATTGGACTTTTTATCATAAATTTTTTGAATTTAATTTATTTGCTTATTTTGATGTTGATTTTTCTATTTCTAAAATAGATAGGAAAAGCACAAGGGGAATATGTCAAACCTAGAGCAAAAAGGAACCCGTCTTCATCCTTTCCTTCAGTCCTATGTACATGGACACCATATAGACATTGAGGTTATCAATTTGCCAATATTTTTGACCTAACTATTGAAAGAATTAAGACATTGGATAATTTTAGAAAGAAAATGGCCTTGAAGGCAATGTTTAATTGGATTCTTTAAAGGACCCTGATGCATCCTTGCTCAGTATAGAAAAGAGGGTCATTCATTATATTGTCCTTAATTTGTTATTACCTAACCATGGTTCAATGACTTTGGTTATTGACCTAGATCTCTTGTTTCTTTGGGCTATCCTAAAAAAGAAACATATCAATCTCCCTAAGTTCATGTTAAATCATATGGTAGTTGTTACTAAGAAGAGTGATGCTTCCTTATCCTATCCTCATTTTTTGTGCAAAGTTTTTGTAGTTCTTCTTATGGATATTAAAATCATCATACCTACTTCCATTTAGAAAAGTGTATATAATGAACAATCTTTAGTTGATATGAAGTTTTAGAAAACTTATGCAGGTTGGAGTCAACTATTAAAACCTTAGAATTTTAAATTCTTGGCCCATTCCTTCTCCCTTAGATACTACCTCTTTAGAAGCCATGCTAGATTCCTTCATTGAAAATGTTAATCATCTAGAAACCCTATCAGCTAGCAATGTTGCATCTATGTAGAAGATTCTGAAGCAGAATGAGGAAATCCTAGGCTTGGTGCAACCTTGACCGATATTTCGTTGTGATTAGTTTTATTTTTCTTTTCTAGTTGGCACCTTTGCTTTTTTAGGTTGCCAAAAAGGAGAATATGACATGTATTCTTATGTTATTGTGTGACCATGTTACTTTGCTACCATTTGATGCTACTACATGTACAACTAGTTACGTATGCTATGCTATGTTGTGGTTGATTATGCTTTTCTATAATTTGTTTATGCTATATTGTGATTGTCTTAGCTATGCTACATTGTCTTGAATAGTAAAAAAAGTCCTTTAAACTACTATAAGTCTTTTACTCCATTGAATTGTTTATTTTGTTTATACTGAACATTGTAAAGGGGATCAAGGCACATTAAAGGGGAGTATAATACACAAGTGTTTTGTCATTATAAAATATAGGAGAGTGTTGGAGCTAGATTTTGACTTAGTGATGGAGCTTTTACCAAGTTTGATTGAGTAGTGAGAGAGAGTATGAGCCCTTTATATAAAAATCTATAAGTTATTCAATCCATCAAAAAATGAATATGGTTGAGTATTTCCTTGATAAAAATGAGTATGGTTAGATTGGACTTGGCGTGGTCTTGCCTCTATATGAGCGTGACTCCTTTACTCTTTAGGTGAATTTTAGTAAGACTGATTCCTTTTTGGTCATTCTAAACTCTAAGTCAATGACACTTGGCATGTGAATTTTAGCCCACCTTATCAACAAGGTTGATATTGCCAACCTATATATATAAGCCCAAAGCATGACAACCACAAAAGAAATCTAGGCTTACTCGCTCCTTTTATTTAATTATATTAATAAAATTGACTAAGGGCAATTAAGAAAGAGATGCGCACAAATCTCTTCACTCATGCAAAGTACACAAATGTTGGGGGACAAGATCTTATTAAGTCTTCTCCTCTGAAACAAATCATTGGTATTAATTTATAACAAAGCCCAAACAAAGGTTTTGATTTTAGTTTGTGATGGAATCTGTAAAACTGGAGCAGCTATGAGCTGGTATCTTCTGTTGGATAGAGTTAAAAAAAATATCATATTTTGTTTATACTTTCATTCATTATATGCATGTGTTCATTGAAGCTTAAACCCATACAAGAATCGTTACTATTCATTCATGTCTTATCGTAATTGTGAGACAAATCAATTAATATTCAACTGATTATTAGTCATACTATGTAGATTAATAATCAATTAAATATGTTAATTATTTGTTTCATTTATGATTAATGATGCTTGTATTTTAACCATTCTTGAATTGTTCGATGTGTGGACAATTTAGGAAGTTGTATTTACATTGTTGTCATCGTTCATGCTTTGTTCATTGTCATTGCATATTTCGAGAGTGTCTCTACTTATGTTCTCTAGGTGCATAGTGGATCTTATCCCATTTGAGAATGGTGCATTTACATTGCAGTTAATCGTTCAAATTTCTTGATCATAATCATTCTAAATTTCAAAAACATCTCACCATGGTTCTCCAAGTACACAAGATGGGAGAAGTGAAGTTTTTCATCACTAACAAATTGTCACGTAGTGGGGGTGTCGTGACAATTTGTTAGTGATGGAAAACTAACAATATGTTCACTTCTCCCATCTCGTGTACTTGGAGAACCATGGTGAGATGCTTTTGAAATTTAGAATGATTATGATCAAGAAATTTGAGCGATTGATTGCAATGTAAATGCACCATTCTTGAATAGGATAAGATTCGTAACCTTTAGACAAAAGGTGGTTGATTTTAGGATTCACAATGCATGTCTCATAAACATTATGAGAATATAATCAACATCATTTATTTGAACATGTTATAGGTTAATTAATGAACATGGATAAGAGTTGGATGAAGGCTCGGGGTAGGTTTTTGCCAAAATACGTCAAAGGAGTACATAATTTCATAGAGTTTGCGCGTCTTCGTGCAGACAAAGCTAGTAGATTAAGGTGTCCTTGCAAGAAATGCCAAAACATAACATTCAAACACATTGATTCGGTTCATGAACATTTATTAGACTATGGAATGTAAAAAGGCTACACAGGATGGGTGTTTCATGGTGAAGATTACACAACTCTAAGCATTGATAATAAAGATGAAGATGAGGGGACCAATATAGGAGGTGGTGATACACGTTCGGGGGAGCCATTGAGTGAGCCATCGGGTGAGCCATTGGGAACTTGTCCCGATATACAACCATCAGCTAGGGAGACCCAGGGTGAGTTGCTTACCCACATGAGCAGCGTCGGTAAGATTATGATTGTTTAATTTTTTTAATAAATTGATTGTCTTAGACACATGTATATACTTATATATTATGAATCCTTGAACTCTTTTTTCAGCATCAACCTCATCATCACAAACAAGGTTAGGGTGTGGTGTAGCGAAGAATATCACGCTCCGGAGGCACCTGCAGATGACGCAACAACGTATTCAGATACAAATTCCTACAGGCTACACAACACCGATGGATGATTGGTGCCAGCCCTGGGTACAGGAGGTTGGCATTATATGCCGACAATTTGCCCCAGCCACCTGCTACAGCTGGCCACAGGTGACTGAGGAGCAGCGCTTGGTTCTCTACGAGCGCATATTGGTAGGTTTTCCAACAAGTTCTATTACTTTTAATATACTGTATTATTATTGTTTAACATTCTATATGTATTTCATGTAGGCGAAGTTTGATATTAACATTTTCACCAACATTCATGTCAAAAAGGCGGTAAATAGGAACTTGTGCGCTCGGTTTAAGAGTTATCGCTACTACATGCACAAACATTTTAAGGTGATGGGAGATGAAGCTAAACGACACCCGTGCGATAAGATCTCCCATGAAGATTGGGAGCTGGTGTGTCGACATTTTCATGACCCTCACTACCAGGTGATGTGTTTAGATTAGAATTATTTTTTGGTATCAATGTGGATTATTATATCATTAAATCATTTTTGTAGGAAATTTGTAGAAAAAATGCTGAGAACCGAAGCAAATTAGATACGACGCATTGTGGTGGATCAAGGTCATTTGTGCATCATCGAGGGGTAATTTCTATAAAATTAGCTTAGTATTACATTACAAGTGTTATATATGTTTTCACATACAAAGTTATTAATATAAGGTTTTATATGATAATGTAGCGTGATCTCATCACTGGACAACCAGAGAGCAAGTCTTCCCTTGATCTAAGAACACATAAAAGGAAGTTGGGGGAGTGGTGCTAGGGTGCAGAAAGCAAACATGTTAGTTATAGTATTTATTTAATTATCAAATTCAGCAAGTCATAACTGTATTGTTATTTAATCATTTGCTAGATTTTTATGACTAAAAATAAGAGAGGATTGTCCAGATGAAGGATGCAGACATTCCTGAGGGTGGTCAACCACCCACAGATGATGACATCTGCGATCAGGTGCTTGGGCATCGATCAGAGGGTTGTGTGAAAGGTCTTGAGGGTGGATACATAGCTCCAGCAGCAGCATTGAGTCATAATGCTCCATCTCATGTTGAGATGGAGCAAGCACGTTGAGATGTCGAGCTTCAGGTGTCCTCTATGGCGAAAGAACTGCAGGCGCTTAATAAAATGAATGAGGTAGTGGATTAGTGGCTTGAAGAAATGATGCGTTGGAAAGCATAGATGGAAGAAATGCTCCGCCAACGGCAAGGAGATGTTGCGGGTGGCTCCTCCTCTCATTAGGATGCATGTAAGTGTGTGTATGTGTATGAATATATATATAATTATTTAAGTGAGTGCGTCGTTTGTCTGTTAATGGGTATGCATGCCTTGCTAGCATGTGTGGGAACTTATACATGGTTAGAATGCATACATGTGTGAGAATGCATGTGCATGAATGTGTGTTCATGCATATGTGAATATATGTATGGCTGTGTGAGTATGCATGTATATGCATATATTTATGTGTATGAAGGTGTATATGTGTTAATGTATAACTATAGAAATATGTGTTTAAATAGGTATGCATGTACTTGGGTTGGTATAAATATGAATGCTCATTTTTATGTGTATGTGTGTGTGTGTTTGGGAGGGGGAACTAGTCCTGCTTCAAACGAGCCAATGGTTCCAAAGTTTGAATTGTATGACCTAAAAACAAGTGAAAAATGGGTTTCAAGGGCCTAAAACGTGAAATATGCATGTGTTTGTCATAATCCAACTACCGTCGCCATAACTGTAAGTAAAATGACCTATAGGAACTAAACCTGCATCAAATGAGCCAATGGTTCCCACATCTGTACTGTATGATCTAGAAAACAAGTAAAAAATGGGATTTAAGGTGCCTAAAACGTGGAATTGGAATATGATTCAAGTTAAGAAGCCAGTAGTCTTGTTGCAAACAAGCTAGTTGTTCCTAAGTTTGAACTGTAAGACCTACAAAACAAGTCAAAAATTGGGTTCTAACTTCCAAAAACTTGAAATATATATATGTTTTTTTGTCACAAATCAACTACCATCACCATACTCACAAGTAGAATGACTCCTGCAAACTAAACCTGCATAAAATGAGATCCAAATCGAGTGGGGTCAGTCCCGCACGTCTGTGACATTGAGCTAAACGTGTCAAAACTGACAGTGTTCAAAAACTCCTCTTCAGGAGCTTTTTACGCACTTAGAAGTAAAGTTAGAATACAAAAAAAATTTGTAAGTTTAGTTGATTTAAGTACTCAGGTGTCCAAGTCGAGCATACGAGGTCCAAATCAAGTGGGGTTAGTCCCAACATGTCTGTGACTTTGAGTTGGACGTGCCAGAGCTGACGGTACCCAAAAACTCTTCTCTAGTTGAAAATTATGTGCTTAAAGTACCCAAAATATCCTCCCCGGTTGAATATTATGCGCTTAAAAGTTAACCTAGCAAACTTAATCGATTTTAAGTACTCAAGTGACCAAGTTGGGCATACGACGTCCAAATTGAGTGGGGCCATTCCCAACACGTCCATGACATTAAGCTAGACAAGTCAGAGCTGACGGTGTCCAAAAACTCCACCCTGGTTAAAAATTATGATGAACTTAGTAAACTTAGTTGATTTAAGCACTCAGGTGTCCAAGTCGGGCATACGAGGTCCAAATCAAGTGGGGTTAGTCTCGACACTTCCATGACATTGAGCTAGACCTACTGGAGCTAACGGTGCCCAAAAACTCCTCCTCAAGATCTTTTTACGTGCATAGAAGTAAAGTTAGGATACAAACAAATTTAACTAACTTAGTTGGTTTAAGTACTCAAGTGTCGAAGTTGGGCATACGAGATCCAAACCGAGTGAAGTCAGTCCTGACACTTCTGTGATATTGAGCTGGATGAGTTAGAGTTGATGGTACCAATAAATCCTCGGTTGAAAATTATGCATTTAAAAGCGAACTTAGTAAACTTAGTTGATTTTAAGTGCTCACGTGTCCAAATCGAGCATACAAGGTCCAAACTGAGTGCGGTTAGTTTCGACATGTCTGTGACATTGAGATAGACGTGTTGGAGCTGACGATTCCTAAAACTTCTTTCTCCATTGACAATTATGCGCTTAGAGATGAACTTAGTAATTTTAGTTGATTTTAAGCACTCAGGTATTCAAGTCAGGCATACGAGGTTTAAATCGAGTGGAGATAATCCTGATTCATCCGTGACATTGAGCTGGACATGTCGGAGCTGACGGTGCCTAAAAACTCTTCCTTCGGAGCTTTATATGCACTTAGAATCAAAGTTAGAGTACAAACAAACGTAACAAACTTAGTTGATTTAAGCACTCAGATGTCCAAGTCAGGCTTACAAGGTTCAAATTGAGTGGAGTCAGTCCCGACACCTCCTTGATATTGAGCTGGATGCGTCGAAGCTGGCGGTACCTAAAAAATCTTCGTTGATTAAAAATTATGCGTTTAGAAGCGAACGTAGTAAACTTAGTTGATTTTAAGCACTCATGTGTCCAATTTGGGCATATGAGGTCCAAATCGAGTGGGGTCAGCACCGACACGTCTGTGACATTAAGCTAGAAGTTTCGGAATTTACGATACCCAAAAACTCCTTTTGGTTGAAAATTTTGCACTTAGAGGTGAATTTAGTAAACTTAGTCAATTTTAAGTACAAGGTCTAAATCAAGTGGGATTAGTCTTGACACGTTCGTGACATTGAGCTTGATGTGCTAGAGTTGACGTTGCCCAAAACCTCCTTCCCAGAAGTTTTTTATGCACTTAGAAGCAAAGTTACAATACAAACAAACTTAACAACTTAGTAGATTTAAACACTCATGTGTCCAAGTTGGGCATACGAGGTCCAAAATGAGTGGGATCAGTCCCGACACGTTCGTGACATTGAGTTGGATGTATTGGAGCTGACAGTGCCTAAAAACTCCTTCTCGGTTGAAAATTATGTGCTTATAAGCAAACTTAGTAAACTTAGTTGATTTTAAGCACTCAGGTGTCTAAGTCGGACATATGAGGTCCAAACCAAGTGAGGTCAATCCCGACACGTTCGTGACATTGAGCTAGACGTGTTGGAGCTGATGATATTCAAAAACTACTCAGTTGAAAATTATGTGCTTAGAAGCTAACTTAGCAAATTTAGTTGATTTTAAGTATTCAAGTGTCCACGTCAGACATACGAAATCTAAACCAAGTGGGGTCAATCCCGACTCATCTGTGACATTGAGCTGGACATGCCGGAGCTGATGGTATCCAAAAATTCCTTCTCGATTGAAAATTATGCACTTAAAAGCTAACCTAGCTAACTTAGTTAATTTAAGAACTCAAAAGTCCAAGTCGGGCATACGAGGTCCAAACCTAGTAGGGTCAATTTCGATTGATCAAACATAGCTATTTATAAATTGTATCATTTTTTGTTTAACAATGTTTGATCATTTTCTCTATCAAACCATTTGTACTTATACTACGTATGTATTTAAAAATTGTATATTAATTTTTTGTATAATTATTACTTTGTAGGGTTTGCGGTCTGTCACAAGAAGATTAGGACGATGACGAGCACTACAGTCGGATGCAACTATTTTTTTTTTTTTTGTTATCTAGATAGATTATGTATTATTATATGATGTTTCTGAACAATTTGTTATGTATATATTTTCATTTTTTGAACAATTTATGAACTTTTCATTATGGTTCAATATTATATGTGCATAAATTTAATTATAGGTTTTTATAGGGATTAATGGGTGATTTAAAAAAAAATTCATTATTTTAAACTTTTAGTGACGGTTTTATAATCGTCATTAAAAGTTAAGATAGTGGCTATTAGTGATGGTTCTAAATTTTTTTTAAAAAGTTATAGTATTAGTAACGAATTCCCAAATCGTCATGAATAGTGGTTTTTTAGAGAGGGTTTCAAAAATGTCACTAATAGTAGGATTTTTAGTGATGGTTTTCAAAACTATCACTAATAGTATGACTTTTAGTGAAAAATCACTGTCGTTTGCTCCCGTGAATGTAGACATTGTTGAACCAAGTAATTTTTCATGTCATTATTTTATTGCTTTCATATAATTTGCTTGATTGTGTTTTCTACATATTTCATTGTTAAGTGCTGCATTGTGAGATCATTTGTTTCCGCTGCGCATTCATTTGCACAACATTGTTAGATTTTTCTTTTTGGATGGCACTATATACTTTGTCAATGTTGGATGGCCTCCACTTTTGTTACCGTTGGAGGGATTATGTTCTAGTTTGATTCGTTTTGATATTGTTTGATATATATTGGATGCATGACCTCCACTCTTGATTTAGTTATAATTGTCTATGACATTTTAAATTTGTTGGTTCCAATGCTAAATTAGTTCTTATAGTATCCTACCAAAAGGTATGATTTCTTAAAGGCCCTGTATTAGCTTATTGAACTTTGAGATTATTGATCTATTGGTTAACTCATTATATACTATTTCATGAAAGGTCGCAGTTGATTAGGCGTTTTATGGATTTGCTTGAAGAGCGGAAGAAGCTCAAGTGTTTTCTTATGAATGTAACATTTTCTTACCTTTTACTCTCTATAGCTATTTATAGCTAAATGTGAAGTTGCGTTAGTTTGTGGCAATTTTACTACTTTAGGACATTATTATTTGTTTTCAGCCTTGTATAGCCACAAGAGGTGACTTCACCTTGACAATTTCTTGCTTCTTATGTAGGTTTTGATATTCTCTTCTAGAGAGTTTATCAGTTTTGTGGGAAAGAGTTCCATTTTACCTCAATCAGTGTTTTAAGGTAAATCAAATTGTGTTTAAGGTTATATATTCATATTGTTTTTATAGAAAGTTTGAAGATGGATGTGGTTACCCCATTATAATTTTCTGCAATGATTGATATATGTAATTTATATTATTTTCATGGTTACCTCAATATGTAATCCATATTGTTTTCATAGTTTTTTTGCTTTGGGAAGCTTTAAAATAGGAAAGACTCATGGATGGAAATACATTCTCATGCTTGGCTATGCTGGAGTTTGTCTTTGTTCGACTTGTAAGGAAAAATGCTACAAAAGGGATTTGTCATTTATTTTTCTTGTCTATTTTGAAAGTTGTGGGTTAGTTTTGGTGCTCTTTGTGAGTGTTTATATTTCTACTAAAAGAAATCTGATATCAAGCTTTTGTGTCTTAAGGGCAAACAAATCATGATAGCTCGTGTGCAAATATTTTTTTACTGGTGATAGTTTGAGTTTAATTTTCCCGTGGTTCAGTTAGCACTAGGGCCTTCGTCTTGTCTTCTTTCCCCTGCATATTGAGTAAAACTAATGGAGAGAGAAATATTGTTTTTTCATTGCGAAGTATGCACTCGATTGTTCAACTATGGGTTAGTTGGTCTGATGTAACCTTTAGGGGATGTGAGTTCATCATTGGGTGCTTGCTGTTTTTCTGATAAACTTCGGCTGGTGCTTGCTGTTTTTAAGTTCTAATTTTGATTCTTTGGGATATATCATACATGTTTTTACCAGTTGTTGAATGTTACGAGAAGAAAATCTTATGCTGGTAAATAGTTGATTTTCAAGGGTCTCTCTTCTGCCAACGCTTATTATAACTATCGGTAAAGGAGGCCTGCTACAGCGGTTTAGATAGCCGCCGGTTAATGGATTTAGCAGCCAAGTTCTGCCAGCAGTTTTAAGACTTGTGCCAGTGATTTTTATGGCCGCTGGGTAAAACCTTTGTCGGTGGTTTTTTCTTTCTATACCAGCCGTTGAGGCTGTTGATAAAATTACAGCTTTTTGTAGTGTCTACATATATATATATATATATATATATATTGCTAAAATTAAAAATTATATAATAAGTCATGTGCTAGTAATGTTATAATGGAATTATGCTAGTAACAAAAACGCATGCACTAGGCATTGGGATGGGAGGAGCTAGAATAGATTTACTCAAGTAATGTTTTATTAATGTCTCATGAATATTTAGTTACACTGTTTTTAGCAAATTAGGTTTGATATGTTAATTCCATGCAATTTTTAATTGAAAAAAGATTATTATTATTTTCTTATTTTTGAAGTGATTAACATGCTGAGATAAAAAAAAAAAAAAGGAAAAAAATAATAATTTTAGGTGAAATATAAAATTCATTTTAATTCCATTATTTCTTGATTTTTGAATTATTTAATGAATATATTTCTTTTTTTCCCCTTCATATGTATTTTGGAATTAATAGATTTTTTAAATGAATTAAGTTTATGTGAGTGTCAATGATAAAACATATATCATTACTGCGTCATTATAATGTTTATAACTAATCTTTTGATCATTCATTATATATATGTGTGGAAGGTGGTCCTCTATACTTCTATTAAAGAAAGAATCGCATGTTATATTTATTAATATTAAGAAAAAAGAAAAGGAAAATATAGACCACATTTGACAAAGACTTCATTCTTTGTCATCTTTTTTTTTTTTTTTTTATTACATAAGAACTCCAACCACCAACAAGCCTCTTGGTGTGGTACCAAACCTACGGATCAGCATCATCCCCTTAAATAATAACCGAGATAGCAATGAAAAAATATATAGCTAATTAAATAATAATTTAAAAAAAACTCAACTTAACGACATAAGAGGATTTCATTGCTATCTCAGTTAGTATTTAGTACTATTATTAGTTTTATTGTTGCCATTAATATGGTTATTGCTTAATTTTTATTTTTTAATTATCATACCATTTTATTGTCTTATACTTATTTTTTTATGATTTGTTTTACTTTGTAATCTTTATTTTTATTTTTATTAATTCTTATTTAATATGTTATTTAATATGGAGGTGCCGCCCTCTTTCGTCAAAAAAAGAAAAAGAAAAAAACTTTTCCATTTTGTTCTTAAATATCTAGCACTGACCATCAAGCGAGCAAAAACAATATACCCAAATGACCAAAATACTTCAAAGCTATCATGCTATCTTATCTTCTTTCCTTTTATAGTTGTTTACTATATATTTTCTCATTGTTATATCGGTTATTATTAAGTATTATTGTTTTTATTGTTGCCATTAATATGGTTATTGCTTAATTTTAATTTTTTAATTATCATACCATTTTCTTGTCTTATATTTATATTTTTATTATTTATATTACTTTTAACTTGTGATCTTTGTTTTTATTTTTATCAATTTTTATTTAATATGCTATAATTTCTATCTTCATCTTTAATATAATTTTTTTGATTACATAGGAACTCCAGCCACCAACAAGCCCTTCGGACCCCCTGGTGTGGCACCAAACCTGCAGATCAGTGTTCTCCCCCTAGGTTTCGCTAATCAGGTAAAGTCCGGAATGCGGACACGGCTTCCATGCATCAGTTGGATGTTCGGCCAACCCGACCCCAGAGACACATCTCCATTACCATCCACGATCCCAGCTAACTCACGGAAAACTCTCACCATCGACGGTCCCGCTGCCTCACAGAGCAAACTCTCACCATCCACGGTTCCCGCTGGCTAATAGAGTAAATTCTCACCACCCACAGGTACCACTGGTTCCGTGAGTGTATCTACCTGAAATTAAACCCCCGATGTTCCTTCTTACGTGCTGATGCTTTTCCACAACACCATGCCCGTGGGGGCTTCATTTTTAATATTTTGTTCTTATATATCTAACACTGACCATCAAGCGAGCAAAAACAATACATATATCAAAATGACCAAAATACTTCGAAGCTATCTTATCTTCTTTCCTTTTATAGTTTTTTAGTGTATATTTTCTCATTACTATGCCGATTTGTTGGAATTGGTATATTCCCAGAAGGGGGGTGAATTGAGTATTTAAAAATTTATTTTTAGGTTCAATTCAAATCCACAATCAGTATCGCTCAACCTAGGGTCTATCTAAGAAAATACCAATTTTCCAATAATGTCAAACTGAGCAAATAAATAAACAGATACATCAGGCTCAATATTTTCCAATAATTCTCAATAATGAAAACATTAACATTCAAGTGTAGAAATTAAATTGCGGAAATTGAAATCAAACACAAGAAATGTTATCGGGGTTCAGCCAAACTTGCCTACGCCCCCGCCTCAAGCTCACAAGTAAGAAGATTCCACTAAGGCTCGCTTAACGGGTGGAGTGACATCGATTACAACACCTTACCAAGATGGTGCACCTACTTCTCTTAACCGGGTCTGAACCAGTTTGGTGCTCTCCTAACTGGGTCTAAGCAAATCCGGGACTATTCACATGACTAGTCTCCCTCTTCTGACAACCCATCAGGAATACAACAGATAATCAAATATTTTTGTACAAATGTAATGCTTCTAAAACAAGCAGATGATGTACAACAGTATACTCAATACACTCTTGTATGATAAAGATTTATGTTCAATAGAGTTTATGTGAATAAGTGTATCTCTCAAAAGAAAACATATCAGATATGTGAGAGATAATAATCTTTTAGTTAAAAAAAATTTATATTAAGAACACTTTGTTGACTCTATGACTCCAAGCTTGTTGTGATAATGATCAATCACTTGATATTTGATCTGTGCATTGAGATTGTGAATAAGAACAATATTTAACATGCACGAAAGGTGACGAAGTCATGGAAGCCATGAGGATTAAAACATATATATATATATATATATATACCCTGACACAAGCTATGGAACTAAGAAGAGTAGAAGAATGAAGATACAAGCATCAAGTTCAAGATCATCATGGGAATGGGTATTTAGAATTGATGTATGTGTATATTTTATATGATATAGCTAGAAGCTCAAAATATATACACATGCATCTCATGAAAACCTTCTAGGGTTAAATATGGATTTAGAGAACTTATTTTTAAATTCTGAAAAATGTTTTATAAGAGGTTAAAGCAAGAGAGCTCAAATGGTTTTTGAAAACAAAATAAAAAAATTGAAGTTGGACTACCCAGACGACTAAGGATTACCCTCAAAATTCTGAAGATGCAACTTCAGAAGACTAAAGTTTTCCTTTAGACATCTGAAGAATTTCCTCAGATGACTAAAGAATTAGTTTAGAAGTCCGAAGAATTAATTTTGAAACACAGAACAGGCAGAATACTTTCAGACGTCTGAACGCTAAATTTAGTCGTTTAAACTTGGGCTTCAGAAGACTGAACCCATAGTTCAGTTGCCTGGCCCCGTGTCAAAACTATAATTTTTAGTGCTTTAAGGAACATCAGACGTTTGAACCCGAATCTTCAGTCGTCTGAACCTGCGGGAAGTTTAAAAATATGATCTTTAGCGAGAGAACAGGTGGGTTATACACTTGATCAAATTGATCCAATGGTCAGGACTTATCCTAAGGCCGAGATTACCTATATAATCAACCTCTAAACCCTAGTGCCTCAACCTTTGGCGTGAGATTGAGCGTCTTGAACGTTTAGCACAACTTGTGAGAGCATTGAACACACTGCTGAATTCTTGCTTGGGATTTCAAAGCATATACATCAAATCTGAGCTAAGGCTACATTGGTTTTCAAAAGGCATTCTAGCGATTGTTGTGCATTCAACTTGGTATTGAGGTTTAGTAAATCGATCAATTTGTTACTACTTATTCTCAAAGAGTTTTTCATCTCAAAAATTTATTATTGAATATTATTTGAGAGATTATTTTGAAAAGATCACTACTTGAGAAAAGTTTTCCCAATGGTTAAATATTTTTTGATTCAAGTGTTTATTCATTTAAAGACTCGATATTTTTGATATTATAAAACCACTTGATTAAATATCCTAAGAGCTCATAACTATATATATTATTGAGGGATATTTTCTGAAAAATATTATATTAGGTTTTTGATCTTTGGAACACATATTATATATATACATATTCATATACAAAGATCATATTGTGTTTTGGATTTTTGAAATAAAACTGATTGATTTAGATTTTTGGAGCAAAACTTGATTACATATTTGTATTGAGATCATTTGGTTGGATTCAATATTTGAAGCGGAATAGTCATATTCTTTTGAACCAAAGATTATTCAGAGATTTTATTGACCACATTACATACACTCATTGGGCTTCAAGTTTTTATCATATGAATATGTGTTAGGAATTTCCATTGTATTCACTAGTTTTGTTAGAAGCAATATTGAGTTTTTGCAGATTTGAAAGTTTATATTGTAATCACGGTTCGGGTTGTGAACCGGGTGAGGAGGAAGTTGTGTCTCTTATAAGCAGCGGATTGTAAGGGAAGCTCCATCCTGGTTAAAGGAGTAGGGATTTATTGGAATCCTTGAGTGGGTTGCTCAAGGTGAGGATGTATGCCGTGTTGAATGAACCTCGTAAAATCATGTTTGTTTTCTCTCTTCCCTTATCTTTTTAATTTCCACTTGCATTTCATTATCAACTTTTGCATGGTTGTATGTAAATTTATATTATATGCGCTTGATAATTAATTGGGTAAAATAGAATTTATTGAAATAATTATTTGAATTAGTTTCAAGCCCTTGCAATTAATTTGTTAAATATTGAAATAGGGATTAAGTGGTAAAATAAACTTAAAGATTTTTAAAATACCCAATTCACCCCTCTCTTGGGATTACATCTAAATTAACATTTGTTATCAGAGCGAGTTTACATAGAGTCTGTTCATTTTGTAAAAAGATCACATGACACACATCGGTGTAACTTTATTCGGTGAGGGACACTCGTCCACTAGACCACCAATTTTTTGTGGTGTAAATTACATCTATTGGAAACGTAGGATGAGTATATATATCTTTTAAATTCTAATTGGAACGTATGGAAAATGGTTTCTAAGGAAAACCATGTCCCTATGAAAGTAGTTGATAAGGTAAATGTACCCAAAACTGAAGATGAGTATACTGAAGAAGATTGGAAATCTATGCAAATAAATGCTACAGCAATGAACTTGCTATTCTGCACACTAGATGTAAATGAATTTAATAGGGTGATAGCCTGTAGGAAAAATTAGAAGTCACATATGAAGGTACTAAGGAAGTAAAAGATAGTAAGATAGACATGCTCACTAGCGAATATGAGGCATTTTAAATGACCGCTGATGAATTTATTCAATCCATGTACACTAGATTCACACACATCACAAATTCTTTAAATGCACTTGGAAAATCTTACCCTACTTATGAGTTGATCAAGAAAGTACTTAGGGGCCTACCTCTAGTTTAGGAAGCTAAAGCTACTGCAATAGCAGAAGGGAGAAATCTGAAGAAGATGTCTATTGATGAACTAATTGGATCACTCATCACCAATGAGCTTGCAATAAATGAGAGGAAGAATAAGCAAATTAAAGCAAATAAAGTTACAACACTTAAGGCATCATCTTATTGCTCTAGTGAGGGAAGTGATTCAGAATCGGATGAAAACATGACACTTATCACTAAGAAATTTGGAGAGTTCATGAGAAAGAACAAGAAATACATCAGAAAATTCAAGGGCTCAAAAATAGAAAAGGGATAGTCAAGTTGGAGGAAGCAAAAGGATAATCCTTCCATGTATTATAACTGTAGAGAATTTGGACATATCAAGCCAGATTGTCCCCAGCTGAAGAAAGTGTCTAAGAAGAAGAAGAAGACTCTAAAGTTGGGCTGGGACACTCACAGTACCAGTAGTTCAGAATCTAAATCTAGTGATGACAAGATTGCAAATAAATGTCTGATGGCTCACGATGACCACGAGGTACAATCTTTTTGTATTGCTTCATCTTACTATTCAAGTGATTCAGAAAATGAAAATAACATGCTTTCTTATGATGAATTGCATTAGGAATATTTATATACCCTTAAAATGCTAGAGAAAATGAATAAGAAAAATTCTGGTTTGAAATTAAAATTGAAAGAATTTTTGAAGTTAGTTGAAAGTCAAAATGAATCTCATGCATCTCTCATGAAAGACAAGGATTTGAAAATTGAGGAGTTAGAAAAGAATTTGAAAGATAATTTAAGATTATTTGTAAATTTACAAAAGTCAAAATAATTTTGAAAATCTCCTAGGAGCTCAAAGAAATTCCCTAGAGAAAGAAGGTCTTGGTTTTAATGGGAAGGAGAATCTAAAACAGAGACATCTCTACATGAGATATTTTGTAAGAGAGTCAAAATCGTATGTTCCAACTAAAGACTATCATAGAAATATTATATGTTTTAACTGTAAAAGGATGGGTCACATAAAATTTGACTATCCTTTTAAAAATAAAGATATCAAATTAATAAAGTCTAGAAAGTCAAAGGAGAATCTAGTACTAACTCCCATGGACTCAAGAAAATCTGGGTACCAAAAGTAGTTATCTGATTATGTCTTGTAGATGTGCTTGAGATTGTCCTGCTCGAAGGACTAGTGGTATATGGATAGTAGATGCTTGCGACATATTAGAGGAGATAAGCTAAATTTGCATCTATCATATCCAAAGATGAAGGATTCGTTACATTTAGGGATAACTCTAAAAGTAAAATCATTGGAGTTGGTAAGGTTGGTAAGGAACCTTCACTTGTCATTGATAGCGTGGTATTAGTTGATGGATTGAAACATAACTTATTGAGTATAAGTCAGCTATGTGATAAAGGTTATAAAGTCTCATTTGAACATGTAAATGCTTTGTGCTTAGAGACAATGAACATTTAGGAAAGTTTGATGTGAAATAAGATGAAGGTATTTTTCTAGGGTATGCCTTAGATAGTAAAGCCTATAGAGTATATAATAAACGAACATTAATCATTATAGAATCCATTCATGTAGTATTCAATGAGTCAAATCCCTTCTCTAAAAGGACTGATGAAGATGAAATTACGATAAGGAATTTGAAAAACTATCTATTGAAAATGATTCAGAAAAGAGAAATGAAATTAAGGAACCATCTGCTGAAACTAATCAAATTGAAAATGAGGTTATTGAACTACCTAGAGAATGGAAGTACATAAAGAGTCATCCCATTGATCAAATAATAGGTGATCCATTACTTGGAGTAGTCACACGATCCTTACGTAGGAATATGATTAGTCATTTTGCCTTTCTGTCTCAAGAAGAACTTAGGAATGTGAGTGAAGCAATTGAGAATGAATCTTGGGTGATGTCCATGCAAGAAGAGTTAAATTAGTTTGAGAGAAATAAAGTATGAACATTAGTTCTTAGACCTGAGGATAAGATAATTATTGGAACAAAATGGATATATAAGAACAAGAAAGATGAACATGGGATAGTTGTTCGAAATAAGGCAAGACTAGTAGCTCAAGGATATAACCAAGAAGAAGGAATAGATTTTGAAGAAACCTTTGCACCTGTAGCTAGAATGGAAGCCATTCGAATGCTTTTAGCCTATGCTACTTTTAAGGATTTCAAGCTGTATCAATTGGATGTTAAAAGCGCATTTTTAAATTGCTACATAAGTGAAGAGGTATATGTAGAACAACCCCCAAGTTTTGAAAGCCATAAGTATCCAAAACATGTTTATGGACTAACTAAAGCCTTGTATGGTTTAAAGAAAGCTCCTAGAGCTTGGTATGAAAGGTTAAGCGGTTTTCTACTGGATAATAGATTTATCAGAGGAAGGATAGACACAACACTTTTCATAAAGTCTAAGAAAGATGACATGCTCCTAGTTCAAGTATATGTAGATGATATCATACTTGGAGCAACAAATAAAAACTTGTGCAATGAGTTTGCAAGGACTATGCAAAATGAATTTGAGATGAGCATGATAGGTGAACTAAATTTCTTCCTAGGACTTCAGATCAAACAAGAAAAACATGGAATTTTTATAAATCAATTGAAGTACATTAGAGATATGCTTAAAAAGTTTAATATGGAAGATGGAAAAATACTAGGGACACCTATGAGCTTTTCCTTGAAATTAGACAAAGATGAACAAGGTATACCAGTAGATGTCAAGCTTTATCGTGGAATGATCGGTAGCTTACTATATCTGACTGCCAACACACCTGACATAATGTTCAGCATATATTTGTGCGCAAGATTTCAGGCTGCACCAAAAGAGTCACATTTGTTAGTTGTCAAACGAATACTTAGATGCCTGATAGGAACTATTGAACTAGGGTTTTGGTATCCTAAGTATACATCCTTTGAGATTATTAGCTATTCAGATGCTGATTTTGCTGGTAGCAAAGAGGACGAGTGGCACATGTCATTTCTTAAGACATTCTTTAGTCTTTTAGTTTTCTAAGACGCAGAATTCAATTGCTCTTTCCACAGTTGAGGCAGAATACATAGTGGTAGGAAGTTGTTGTGCTCAAACGCTATACATGAAGCAACAACTGACGAATTTTGGATTAAGCTATGGCACAATTTCTATAAGGTGTGACAATACGAGTGCAATAAATATCTCAAAGAATCCCATATTATATTCACGAACTAAACATATAGAAATTAGACATCATTTTCTTCATGATCATGTGCAAAAAGGAGATGTAACACTTGAGTTTGTATGCACAGATGAACAATGGACAGACATATTCACGAAACAACTTGCAGAGGATAGGTTTATCCAAATTAGACGTGAATTAGGCTTGATGCATAGTCGAGAAGTTGCCTAGAATTATATTAGATGACGTAATTTAGGGGGAGCAACATCACTTAATATTCATAATTGGTTAAAATTTTCAAATTCGGCTCATTTGTTCCCATTTGGTATCACATTTGGTATTAAACTCATATCATGATGAGTGCATGTTAATTGACACATGTTAATCCTCTCATAACCTTTGAACTTTAGTGACTGTTCTCTTTTTTTTATCCATGTCTATAAAATTTGACACACTGTGTATGTTCACATTGCAATTTAATTCAACAATACAATTTTTTGCATTAGCAAGGGGGAGAAGTAAATTGAATTAACACAGGGAGGCATATTTCAGAGAACATTTTTTGAAATATGAAGGTTGCATATTTAAAAAAAAAAAATGAGATTTAATTATGTCTAGACATTTTTATTATATACCTTTTCGTTGATGTCAAAAAGGGGAGAAGAATATAAGGTTATAAAAAAATATAAGGTTAATCATATTGCTAAATATTTGATTGTGCATTATTTGAGGGGGAGTCTTGTTAGGCGTAACCCATTTTATATTTTTATTCGTGTATTTTCCATCATAAAAAAAAGGGAGATTGTTGACTCTATGATTCCAATCCTATTTTGATAATGACAAATCACTTGGTATTTGATCTGTGCATTGAGATTGTGAACAGGAACTATATTTAGCATGCATGGAAGGTGATGAAGTCATGGAAGCCACGATGATTAAAGCATATATATACCCAGGCACGAGCTATCAAATTAAGAAGAGTAGAAGAATGAAGATGCAAGAATCTTATGCAAGCATCAAGTTCAAGATCGTCATGGGAATGAATATTTAGAATTGATGTATGTGCATATTTTATATGATATAGTTAAAAGCTCAAAATATATACACATGCATCTCATGAAAACCTTATAGGGTTAAATATGGATTTAGAGAACTTATTTTTAAACCATGGAAAATGTTTTATAAGAGGTTAAAGCAAGAGAGCTCAAATGGTTTTTGAAAACAAAATAAAAAAATTGAAGTTGGACTGCCCAGATGACGGAGGACTACCCTCAGAAGTCTGAAGATGCAACTTCAGATGACTGAAGTTTTACTTCAGACATCTGAAGAATTTCCTCAGGCGACTGAAGAATTAATTTTGAAACATAGAACAGGCAAAACACCTTCATACGTCTCAACCCTAAGTTCAGTCGTCTAAACTTGGACTTCAGAAGACAAAACTCATAGTTCAATCGTCTGACCTTGTGTCAAAACTATAATTTTCAATGCTTTAAGGAAGATCAGACGTTTGAACCCAAATCTTCAGTCGTCTGAACCTGTGAGAAGTTTAGAAACCTAATCTTTAGCGAGAGAACACGCGGGTTATACACTTGATCAAATTGATCCAACGGTCATGACTTATCCTAAGGTCGAGATTACCTATATAATCAACCTCTAAACCCTAGTGCCCCAACCTTTGGCATGAGATTGAGTGTCTTGAACGTTTAGCACAACTTGGGAGAGCATTGAACACACTGCTGAATTCTTGCTTAAGATTTCAAAGCATATATGTCAAATTTGGGCTAAGGCTACATTTATTTTCAAAAGGCATTCTAGTGATTGTTGTGCATTCAACTTGGTGTTGAGGTTTGGTAAATCGATCTATTTGTTACTACTTATTCTCAAAGAGTTTTTCATCTCAAAAATTTATCATTGAATATTATTTGAGAGATTAATCTTGAGTGTATTTATATATATATATATATATATATATATATAGATTGTTTTGAATATATATATATATAGATTGTTTTGAAAAGATCACTATTTGAGAAAATTTTTGCCAATGGTTAAATATTTTTGATTCAAGTGTTTATTCTTTTAAAGACTCGATATTTTCGATATTACAAAACCACTTGATTAAATATCCTAAGAGCTCATAACTATTTATATTATTGAGGGATATTTTTTGAAAAATATTATATTAGGTTTTTGATCTTTGGAACACATATTATATATATACATATTCATATACAAAGATCATATTGTGTTTTGGATATTTGGAATAAAACTGATTGATCTAGATTTTTGGAGCAAAACTGAATTACATATTTGTATTGAGATTATTTGGTTGGATTCAACATTTGAAGCGGAATAGTCATATTCTTTTGAACCAAAGATTATTCAGAGATTTTATTGACCACATTACATACACTCATTAGGCTTCAAGTTTTTATCATATGAATATGTGTTAGGAATTTCCATTGTTCTCACTAGTTTTGTTAGAAGTAATATTGAGTTTTGCAGTTTGAAAGTTTATATTATAATCACGGTTCGGGTTGTGAACCGGGTGAGGAGGAAGTTGTGTCTCTTATAAGCAGCGGATTGTAAGGGAAGCTCCATCCCGGTTAAAGGAGCTGAGATTTAGTTGAATTCTTGAGTGGGTTGCTCAAGGCGAGGACGTAGGCCGGGTTGGCTAAACCTCGTAAAATCGTGTTTTTTTCTCTCTTCCCTTATCCTTTTAATTTTCGCTTGCATTTCATTATTAGCTTTTGCATGGTTGTATGTAAATTTATATTATACGCACTTGATAATTAATTGGGTAAAATAGAATTTATTGAGATAATTATTTGAATTAATTTCAAGCCCCTGCGATTAATTTGTTAAATATTAAAATAGAGATTAAGTAGTAAAATAAACTTAAAGATTTTTAAAATACCTCATTCACCCCCCTCTTGGGATTACACCTGAATTAACACACTTCAAAGATCTAATGCGTGCAATAAATCTCCAAAATGTTTTGAAGATAAAGTATAGGAGATGTTGGATATGGCTTACAAAAATTAATTTTAGCTATATGCACAAAAAGAGCTCTTGAGTCTTGCAATCAATATGCCAAAAGACTCACAAGCAATTAAGAGATTTTTCCAATGAAATTTATCAATATGAAATAATATGAAAAAATCTCAAAGCTAACTCTCAAAAGGGTTTTTCAAAATGTATGAGTATGAGAGAGTATTAGCTTAGAACTAATATATGAATAGCCACACAACAATAAAACCAAACAGTCTTTAAGTTGGGAAGAGTTTGCAAATGAAGAGGATAAGCAAATAGAACTCTCTTCTTTTAAAATAATTTTGTAATAAAGATAAGAGCGAATATAAATGTATGCTTGATTTTCAAATAATATGCAATAAAAGCACAAAGAAATTTTGAGAGAAAATCTGGCTAATCTTATATGTAATCAAGTTGCTAATTAGGACAAATAAGAGAGTATTTATAGGTTTTCCAAAAAATATAACCGTATGGGACACGATCGGTATTTTTGAAAATTTTAATTAAAATTAATCCTAATTACTTGCAGTAAAAAATGAAGAACCTGAGAGGTTAGGTTGCCTGATACTTAGAGTCGGTCACCCGAACAAACATAGAAATTTTGCCTTTTAAGTTGGGTTCAGTTGGCTGTGCACAGTACTGGTTGGCCGAACCAAGGTGATTTTTCAAACCTTTGTAGGTTCGGGCACCCTTGTGCATTGGCCGGTTTGAAGTTCGGTCGATCGAGGTATTTTTAAATTGAATAATCGGTCGCCCGAGGACGGTAGAAAAAGTCAGCTTTTAAGGTCGGTCAACCGTGGAAGTTTAGTTCAAAAGTCATTCGATCGCCCGAGCCAAGTCAAATATTTGACTTCTGACCGATTTGGTCGACTGAGGTGTTTATAACGCCATGGGTCGGTCGACCGAGGCTTTTTAATTAAGCAAAAAAATCAAGCGTCGATTGACCTTGTAATCCCTGATTTTGACCTTCAGAGTAATATCTAGAGCGCAAAGATCAAATGGTGGATATGTTTTCCCAAGGACAATAGGTTGACTATCCACCAAAGTTCAACGAAAGCAACTACCCTGCATGGAAATGCTGAATGACAATCTTCATCCAGTCATATGACTTGAAAATATGGAATGTAATCACCAATGGGGATTATGTATTCAAGGATAAAGAAGGTGAGATCATACCAAACAAGAAGTTGTTAGAAGCCGACGCAAGGTTAGTTCAACTAAACTTCAAAACTAAAAATTTTCTTTACTGTGCTGTGAGCGATGAAGAATACAACCAAATTTATAGATGCAACTCCGCAAAGGAAATGTAGGAGAAGTTCCAAGTAACATATGAAGGTACGTCTCAAGTTAAAAAGTCAAAAATCTATATGTTGGTGAAAGAATATAAGATTTTCAAAATGGAAGAAGGTGAGTCAATTAATTCTATGTTTACACACTTTACACATATAACAAATAGATTGAAAGCAATTGGTAGGGAATACTCTATGAAAGACAACGTGCAGAAGGTGGTTCGCTCATTACTAGAATCATGGCACACAAAGTCTACTGCAATTGAAGAAGCAAAGGACCTATCCAAGGTCACTCTTGATGAACTGACTGGGTCACTCATGACCTATAAGATCAAGAAGAAGAACGCTTCAGCTGAGTAGATAAGCCCAAAAAGACAATGGAAATGTCTCTAAAGACGGGAAGCAAGAAGGAAATTATTGAAGAAGAAGAAGAAGAGTGTGGCAATGAGGAAGATATTGCTCTTATCACTAGAAGAATCAGAAACTTCCTACTAAACAAGAAGGGTAAGCAAAAGAGTAAGGGAGATTCAAGCATGAAGTGCTACAATTGTAAGAAGGTCGGTCATCAGATGGCTGAATGTCCCCTATTAAAAAATAAAGGCAGCAATCAGCAATGGGATGAGAAGAAATACAAAGCCATGAATGCAACCGAATAGGATGAGTTTGATGAACTTTCAACTGACGGAGAAAACAAAGAAGAAGTTGTAAACTTTTGCTTCGATGCGTAAGATTAGGTAATTTCCGATGATGAATACACTCCCTCATTTGATGATCTAGAAGATACTTGTAGAAAACTCTATAATGAATTAATTGCTACCAAAAGGAGAAATAAACATCTTGAAAAAACCCATTCAAAATTAAAAAGAAAAGAAGTATGTCTTTGTTCTACTTTAAAGGAAGAAAATGAATCTTTGAATACAAAAATTGAAGAGCTAAATAAAAGTTCTCAATTAGATCACGAGTTTTTCCAAAAGAAAATTGAAAATCTAAAAAACCAAATTAATGAAAGTGTTGAGGAAAACTTGTCTTTGAAAAAGAAAATCAAGGACCAAAGCATGATTATTTATAAGTTGACAAGTGGAAAGGAAAATCTTGACAAAATACTTGGGGCTCAAAGATTTGGGATTTTCAAAGAAGGTTTAGGTTATGGTTTTTCATCATCCGAATCTATTGGTGTTACAAATTTATGTGCCAAAAGGACCTCATTACCTAACAAAAATTTGGCAACCAAACCAAACCCTTTGCATGCTAATAAAACTTGCTTATATTGTGAAAGAACAGGGCATGTGCGCTTCACATGTCCTTTTAGAGGAGATTGAGGAAAAGGAAAGAAATATGTATGGGGGATCAAGAATGCTAACCCCATAGGACCCAAGGAAAATTGGGTACCAAAACAAATCACCTAATTCTCTTTGTAGGTTTTCTTGAAGACCTCTTTGATGAAAAATAAATGGATCCTTGATAGTGGGTGCTCAAGACACATGACAGGGGACGCCAGCAAATTCCTCAAACTCATCTACAAGAAATAAGGGCTCGTGACATTCAGAGACAACACCAAGGGAAGAATCATAGGTAAAGGTAAAATAGGTAATTCCTCTCTCTCTCTCTCTCTCTCTCTCTCTCTCTCTCTCTCTCTCTCTCTCTCTCTCTCTATTGATAATGTTGCTCTCGTAGATACACTTACAACTTGTTCAGTATTAGTCAGCTTTGTGACAAAGGAATAAATGTTTTATTTCAATCCACGCAATGCTCAATAACTGACTTACATGAAATTACTATATTGGTAGGCAAACGTGAATCAAATGTATACACCATTGAATTTGATGATATTAATTCTTGTGATGTTAGATTGTTGACCCTATGGGTCATACCCTATTTTGATTATGACAAATACTCAGGTATTTAATATCTGCCAAGTTGATGTGCAGGTTTATCTTGACAATATCATATGATGGCACTCGGAGACTTGAAGGAAAATGAAGACCCAAAATGTTTTTTGTAATCTATATTTCATTCTGCTGGGTCTGTAATAATAATTATCCAAGGTCTATAATAATCTGCATATCATGCATATAAGCTCAGGACCTTAGGGATCACTCTTGGTCAACCGACAGCAAGTTTTTGGGACTAAACTCAAATGACCCTAGAGAGACCCTAGGTCCCAGCACTTACACGTAAAATAGTTCCCAAGATCACATATAATATCAAGGGAATAAATTGAATAAATTTAGGACTTAAAGGTAAAAATTAGAAGGCATTCAGGCGACGAAACCTGATAGTTCAAATTGCCTCGGTTGACCGAACCATGGGCGGGTCAACAAGTTGACCTGTGTTCGGCAAACCAAACTAAAATGTACACATCTTTCATGATTAACCGAACCTGTGTCAGGTCACCAACTCGAGTGCCCAAACCTTAGCGTTCAAAAAAGCCTGGGGCGACCAAACTTTAGACCGGGCACCCGAATCGCAGTGTTTTAAGGAATCGTCTTGGTTCAGCAAACCGAACTCATGCTCAGGCAATTGAACCATAAAAATATCTTTTATCACTGTGTCTGTTCGGGCACCCGAACCATGAACCGGGCACCTAAAACTCTTGGGTTGTTTTTATTTTTACCAAGATTAAAAAGGGGTAAATAGGGTTAATTTCTTTAATAGATTTTAAAACAAAATTAATAATACCCTATATGTCCCTATTATTTGTGGCTCTTATACTTCTGTTTTGATAAGCAAAGAAGGAAGAAGAAAAAACATGAAAGGGGCAGCACAACAGGATTCGTCGACGAGAGAACAGTACAGGTTTGTTGACGAAGGCTCTGAAGCTCGTCGATGAACATTACTGAGAGCAGGAAACTTTTAGTTTTCTAGCATTGTCGACGAGAGCCCAGTATTCATCAACTAAGGGTATTCTTGGTCTCGTCGATGAGGCCCTGTGTTCGTTGATGAGAGGCGCCTGGGCTGCAGTAGTTTTTCTGAATATTGAATTTTTGAATGTTGGGTGGTTGGACAAACAGGGGGGAACCTCCGTGGAACTTCTATATATGTCGTTTGGGCATATTTTGAGAGGAGAGATGATCATTAGAGAAGTGTATTATGTAGATTTTGATTTCCTTAGTGAAATTTGTGTGTCATTGCTTCCGTGGATATAGGCTTTGCTGAACCATGTAAATCTTTGTGTTGATTTTGTTCTGGTTGTGTGTGTGTTATTTACATTTAGTTGTTGTTGTTTATTCCGCTGCGTATCTTCATTATACGATCCATATCACAACAAATTGGTATTAGAGCGAAGTTGTTATGGCATCGGGATCATCTTCTACAAGATTTGACGTTGTCAAATTTGAGAGAATTGGAAACTTTGGTTTATGGCAGAGGAGAGTGAAAGATATTCTAGTGCAACATGGAATGACTAAAGCATTGCTTGATACTCTACTGGAAGGAATGGATGAGACAACGTGGGTAGATTTGAAAGCAAAGGCAGCGTCGACAATATGCTTGTGTTTGGCTGACGAAGTTCTCTATTAGTGATGGAGGAGGATTCTCCAGCAGCTATCTAGCGAAAATTAGAAAGTCGGTACATGTCTAAATCCCTCAATAACAAACTTTTTCTTAAGCAGCGTTTATATTGGCTTATGATGGTAGAAGGATCTAGTCTAGATCAATACATCAATGCATCTAATCAAATCATAAGTGATCTTATGAGAGTTGATGTGAAGTTTGATGAGGATGATAAAACTTTGATGCTATTATAAATGTGGTAAAAAGGGGCATGTGAAATCGGAGTGTCCGGATTGGAAGAAGGGAAATGCTAATAAGCATGAGGGGATTTTTAAATCTGTAAATGTTGTTCAAGAAGAGGATTCAGCGGATGGTGATGTTCTATCAATTTTAGCGGGGTCGGATAATCTAACGGACTCTTGGACACTTGACTCGGCATGTTCTTATCACATGACTCCAAACAAGGAGAGGTTCAGCACTTACAGGTTAGTAAATTCTAGATCAGTTCTTATGGGCAATTATGCTTTTTGCAAGATCATTGGCATAGGAAATGTAAAGATAAAGATGTTTGATGGTGCTGTAAGAAAATTATGTAATGTAAGACATATACTTGAGTTGAGAAAAAGTTTGATATCTCTTGGCACTTTGGATTGTAATGGCTTTAATTACAAGTCCAAAGGTGAAGTCTTAACGATATGGAAAAGAAATCTGATTGTGATGAAAGGGCGGAAGCTGGATGGGAATATTTACACGTTGCAGGGAACTACTGTTGTAGGTGGAGTTGCAGTCATGGATGCTAAATCAAATGAGACCGTCTTGTGGCATATGTGTCTTGGGCATATGAGGGAACATGGCATGAAAGAACTACACAAGAGAAAATAGTTGAAAGGTTTAAAATCATGTCAGTTGGAATTTTGCAGATTTTGTGTTCTTGGAAAACAGAACAGAGCAAAATTTAGTTCAGCTACTCACAAAACGAAAGGAATTATTGACTATGTACATCCAGATGTTTGGGGCCTAGTTAGAGTTGCATCAAAGGTGGACATATGTACTATGTGAGTTTCATTGATGATTAATCACAGAAGGTTTGGGTTTACTTCATATGTCACAAATCTTGTACGTTTACCAAGTTTAAGATTTGGAAGGCTGAAGTGGAAAACTTGACAGGGAGGAAAATCAAATATTTAAGGTCGGATAATGGGATCAAGTACGCTGATTCTCGGTTTAAGGAGTTTTGTGCGGAACAGGGTATCAAGAGACATTTTACAATTCACTGGACACCTCAGCAAAATGGTGTGGCAAAATGGATGAACTAAACTCTTGCTGATAGGGCTCAGTGTCTCAGATTGAATGTAGGGCTACCGAAGAACTTTTGAGCCGAGGTAGTTAGTATAGCTTGTTTTCTGGTTAACTAATCACCAAGGGCATCACTAGAGGGTAAAGTGGTAGAAAAGGTTTGGGCGAGAAATATAGTAGACTACTCCGAATTGAAGGTATTCGAGTGTCCAACCAATGTCCACATGTCTAGTAAAGAGAGGTCTAAGCTTGACCCAAAGTCTTGTCGTTACATCTTCTTGGGATATCCAGAGGATGTGAAGGGGTATAACCTGTGGGACCTAGTGGCAAACAAGGTGGTGATCAGTAAAGATGTAGTCTTTGATGAGAAGGCTATGGTGGAGTGTACTCAAGAGTTTGATGAACTAAAACAGGTGCCAGAAATCTAGGGCAGTGATGAACATATTATGCAGGTGGAGTTGAAAGCTCAGGGCAATGAAAATAATCATGGTCCCGTGGTTGCAGAGAGCTCTAGCTCGGGAAACCAGCAAGTCGATGATATTCCTATACGGAGATCTGGATGTAGTATCAGGCCTTCATCAAGGTATGATTTTGATGATTTAGTATTTTATGCTTTCCTTACTTGTTGTGACGATCCAACTTTTTTTTAAGAGGGAGTGCACGACCAAGAGAAAGATAGGTGGATAGGAGCGATGATTAAGGAGATGGAATCATTACATAAAAACCTAACTTGGAATTTAGTGAAGCTTAGAGATGGGAAGAGACCGATAGGTTGCAAATGGGATTATAGGAAGAAAGAAACAATTTCAGAAAAGGAAAGAGAGAAATTCAAGGCACAGTTGGTGGCAAAAGGATACTCACAAAAGAAGGGGATAGATTATGATAAAATCTTTTCTCCAGTGGTCCGACATACTTCTATCAGAGTTGTGTTGGGGTTGGTTGTTTATTACGATCTTCATTTGGAACAAATGGATGTGAAGATGACGTTTCTTCACGGTGACTTGGAGGAACAAATCTACATCGTACAACCGGAGGGATTCATTGAACTAGGAAAAGAAAATTTTGTTTGCAGGTTGAAGAAATATCTTTATGGGCTGAAACAGTCTCCAAGGCAATGGTATAAATGATTTGATTTGTACATGATGAAGATTGGCTACAAACGGTGTCAGTATGATTGCTGTGTTTATGTGAATAAACTTGAGGATGGTTATCTTGTTTTCTTGTTATTGTATGTCGATGACATGTTGATAGTTGCAAGAGATTTAATTGAGGTGAATCAGTTAAAGGATCTGTTGCATAAGGAATTTGACATGAAGGATCTTGGTTCAGCTAAGAAAATACTTGGGATGGAGATTCATCGAGATAGGACTGCGGGGAGATTATGGTTATCTCATGGCGGTTATGTGCAGAAGATGTTGGAGAGGTTTAGCATGACTGATGCAAGGCTGATATGTACACCTCTAGCGATTCATTTCAAGTTGTCTACTGCAGATTGCCTAAGTTCGGATGAGAAAATCTGAGACATGTCAAAGGTCCCCTATGCTAGTTTTGTGGGGAGTTTAATGTATGCCATGGTATGTACGAGTCCATATTTGGCTTATGCGGTAAACGTGGTGAGCAAGTTCCTCTTTAATCCAGGAAGGCAGCATTGGGAAGCTGTCAAATGGATACTTAGATACTTGCGGGGTACATCAGGATATGGCATCATGTTCGGCAAGCAATAGGGTTGTCCTTCAGTTATGGGGTTTGTTGATGCAGATTATGCTGGAGATATAAATGACAGAAGGTCTACAACAAGATATGTGTTTACCCTTGTAGGAGGACCGATATGTTGGAGATCCATGGTACAATCTCTGGTTGCATTGTTCACGACTGAGGCGGAGTATAGGACAGTTACCAAAGCTGAAGCACTGGTTTAGTCAGAGAGCTGGGGTTATAGCAAAATGGTGTGGTGATGTATTGTGATAGTCAGAGTGCTATTTACTTGGTGAAGAATCGGGTATACCATGCTAGGACCAAGCACATTGATGTGAGGTTTCATAGGGTTCGGGAATTGATTGCTTCAAGTGAACTTGTGTTGGAGAAAGTTCACACATCTGATAATGTAGCAGATACTCTGACCAAATCAGTTACTTCAGAGAAATTCAAGTATTGCTTAGACTTACTCCATGTCTCCAAGTGTTGAAGGGAGATATACCCAACCAAACATTTTTAAAGTTCAAAGTGAAGCAATTAATGTTTTTTGAGATTCTCCTAAGGGGCGTATAATCGCCAAGGTGAAGATTGTCATTTGTGGCTCTTATACTTCTATTTTGATAAGCAAAGAAGGAAGGAGGAAAAACATGAAGGGGGCAGCACAGTAGGATTCGTCGACGAGGGAACAACAGAGGTTCATCGACGAAGGTTTTAAAGCTCATCGATGAACAATTACCGAGAGCAGGAAACTTTTAGATTTCTAGCATCGTTGACAAGAGCCCAGTATTTGTCGACTAAGGGTATTCTTGGTCTCATCGACAAGACCCTGTGTTCGTCGACGAGAGGCGCCTGGGCTACAGCAGCTTTTCTGAATTTTTGAACGTTGGGTGGTTGGGCAAACGGGGGGGAACCTCTGTGGAACTTCTATATGTGTCATCTGAGCATATTTTGAGAGGAGAGATGATCACTAGAGAAGTGTATTGTGTACATTTTGATTTCCTTAGTAAAATTTGTGTGTCATTGCTTCCGTGGATGTAGGCTTTGCCGAACCACGTAAATCTTTGTGTTGATTTTGTTCTGGTTGTGTGTGTTTTATTTACATTTACTTCTTGTTATCTATTCCACTGCGTATCTTCATTATACGATCCATATCACAACAATCCCTAACGGTCATAATTTCCACCTTGTCTATATATAGTGCTTCATTTGCAAAGATTAAGGGGAGAATAGGAAATTGATTTTCTGAAAAACTCTTTGAAATTTTCCAAGCCTATATTATTCATACTACTTCAAAATACTCTCCTATTCCCCATTCCTTGATCATTCAAGCCTAGTAAGAGTATTTAGATTGTTTGTGCTTCATTCTAAAAAGCCTACGACTCTCATTTGAAATTTGTATTGCTTGATTTTTATCTTGAGAGTAAGGCTAGATATTTTCCCACTTATTTGAATAAATAAATCTTGTGTGGGAAAACTCATAGGCTTTGGGTTCTTTGCATTGTTATTGCAAAATACCTTAAGCATTAGTTTTGGTGCGCAAAAATATTTTACAGAGCTTGATTTCAAACAACTTTTGTGCTTGCCATATTTGAGAAAATCATTCTAAGATTGTTTGAATATTATTGTTAACATCTTTGAAACATTAATTTGATATTGAGATTTGATGTACTTGGTTTTCAAAGAATAGCTTGTTTGAGCACTCTTGTGCATATTTGAGGTTATACATACTGAGTGTAACTTGCACATATACACCATTGAGCTTATAGTTCTTATATTATTGATGTGCATTGATTATACTGTGCGTAGTGATACATATCTGCTTAGTGTAAGAAGCATTTGGTTGTACGCAAGTTTTTTTTTATCTGTTGTATTCTAGGCATGGGCCTGAATAGTCCCGAATTGACTTAGACTCGGTTAGGAAAGTTAGGTGCACCATCCTGATAAGATGCGATTGTAGGTTAAGGTCAGTCCCGTGAATTGACCTAGTTGTAAACGATGACGTTCCACCCATTAAGTGAGCATTAGTGGAATCTTCGGGCTGACGAGCTAGAGGAAGGGATGTAGGCAGTATTGGGCGAACCCCGATAACATATCGTGTGTGCACTATTTATATTTCTGCAATTCATATTCCTGCACGTGTATATTATAGTGTGAATGCTGCGTATGATTTAATTTTCACATTATATTTATCTGTGCATTTGGAAATTGCATAAACAGATCCTAGGTTGTGTATATACTGCTGCTGGATAGTTTAACCTAGGAGATAAATTTATAAATTTCCAATTCACCCCTCTCTTGGGAATACACCAAAGCAAACATAGATGTTTGATTGTAACAAGAGAATCTAGTTGGCTATGACATAGGAGGTTAGGTCATGCTAGCATGAACCTTTTGCATAAACTATCTTCTAAAGAACTAGTAAATGGCCTACCTAAAGATAACTACACTAAAGACAAGGTGTGTGATGCTGGCCAATATGGAAAACAAAGTAAATCATTTTTCAAAACTAAGAAAATGATTTCCACATCAAGACCTTTAGAGTTAATACACATTGATCTATTTAGGCCAAATGATGTTGCAAGCCAAATTGGAAAATTGTATGCATTTGTCATCGTTGATGATTTCTTAAGATATTCATGTGTTATTTTTCTAGTAAAGAAAAGTGACACAAGCAGTACTTTTATTCACTTTTGTGGAAAAGTTCAAAACGAAAAAGGTTTGCCCATTGTCCATATTAGGAGTGATAGGGGTAGAGAATTTAGAAACCAAGAGTTAGAAGACTTTTGTAATATAAATGATTATTCACACAACTTCTCCGCACTTAAAACTCCACAACAAAGCAGAGTAGTTGAAAGAAAGAATCGAACGCTCCAAGAAATGGCTAGAACAATGCTTAATGAACATAAACTTCCAAAATATTTTTGGGCTGAAGCTATTAGTATAGCTTGCTATGTTAGTAACCGTGTCATAATTAGATCCAAAATAGGCAAAACCCCATATAAGATATGGAAGGATAGAAAACCAAACATCTCACACTTCAAGGTCTTTGAATGCAAATGCTTTATTTTAAATGATAGAGATCATTTAGCAAAATTTGACTCCAAATCCGATAAAGGGATATTCCTAGGGTATGCAATGAATTGTAAAACTTATAGAGTATTTAATAAAAGGACCCAAACTGTTCAAGAATCAACACATGTTGTTTTTTATGAAACTAACCCATATGCACCCAAAGCAACAGTTGACTTAGAATAAGATGATCAAGTGACTACTATGAGAATTGAAAGGGAACTTAAGCAACTTAAGATTAACGATGAACAAAATGAAAATGCCCAAGAAATAAAAAATGATCATCAAGATTCATCACCTAAGGAAGATTCTACAAGACCTGAAGAAGAAAATCAGGAACTCCCTAGAGCATGGAAATTCGTTAGAAACCACCCAACTGATCAATCATAGCGAATCCATCCCAAGGAGTCAGTACTAGATCACACTTGAAGAGTGGATGCAATTATATAGCCTTCATGTCCCAATTAGAGCCTAAGAACTTTGAGTAGGCTGAAAATGATGAAAATTGGATAATTGTTATGCAAGAAGAACTTGACCAATTCAAAAGAAATAAAGTATGGAAATTGGCTCCTAAACTGAAGAACACAACAATTGTAACGCCTTGACTTTAAAACCATTTTTTTACATAAAATATTATTACTCTAATAATACTCTAATACCATAATACACAGTCAAAGTCAACTCGGACCTGTAAGTACCAGGAAATTTACCCGTTTATACATAATATTTCCTAAGCAGTGGAACCAAAATACACTTTACATATATACAATACCAGAGTTTCACTGTTTCTACATATACACATATATACCCCAAAAATCCATCATAACTCTGACTCGACTACTTACCCTGCAATTGGGTAGTACCTACGAACTCATCTATCACGGAGCTTGCTCCACTCGTCTGTTAGGATTTCCTGAAATATTTGTAACGCTGGGGTGAGACACCTCTTAGTAAGAGAAATAGACTAATATTAGTGTGTGACAATATGCGTATTATCATACTATAAACATAAACTATAAATGATGTAACAGTAATATATACATATCTTAAGTTGTAAATGATATTATATGAAAATATTTACTTTTAAACATACTATATCATAATGAATTTTCATTTCTTAAAAATCATCTGTTAAATCTGTATTTTACTGAAATTATACCCTGGATGTAAATCTATGTATCATGACTCCACCCCTCATGATCCGGGTTGTGGCCCGTAGGCTAGACTTAACGCTGGCTAGCATACCAGGTTAAGTCAAACATAACATAACTATGCATGATTGCCCACCCAACTTGGTCAACCTAGCCTACTACACCGACAACCTCTAGGGGTCAGTAACACAGTGGGTATCCTACTACACTGCCTACACTTTCGGGCTAATCGGCCACCGACCCACACTTGCTGAACAGTGTGGTTGCACTGTCGGCTATACCCAGTTTGGTCCTCCCAGCCTACTCATCGACAATCTTTGGGGGTCGGCACTCAGTGGGTATTATACTACACCGATCTGATTAGCTAACTACGGTACCGTGCTCTTAATATATGTACCGCCTGGCTTCTGTTACTAGATAATACATTTCATATAATATATTTATGTTCGTAAATAAAATTTTCATATTTCTGTAATAAAATCTGGATTTTACAAATTTTCTGAATAAAAACTGTCATTTCATAATTTCTAAATAAATCATCATAATAGAACTGATCACGGCGTTTATGCCGACCATCATATCTCGGCATTTGCATCGGCTATCATATCTTGGCATCTGCGTCGACTATCATATCATTAAGTATTGGAAATATCGTTAACATCTGTATTGTTTATGATATTCTGAAAACCATACATATTCTTTGAAATAATAACATTTCTAACATACTGATATTACATTAAATTTATACTCATGCCACATGAGTGAGTTCTACTTTGTATTATACTATAACATGCTATAAAATCTTTTTCTTTGTTCAATACTAGTATTTCCAAAATCCATTAATTTATAAATAAATTTCTGAAAATACCCAACTTAATCTATTCCCTTACCTGATTCCTACGAAGCTTGTTAAAAGCCGTGAATCACACCTACAACGTTCCAAACTCCAAATCATGAAACCACATTCACCCCAGTTCACTCAACTCAAATCTTAGTATATTAACATCTAACACATTTTCTGGGTTCCGAAATTCCAAATAAGTACATAAACCCTAAAATTACTTACTTACCCTGATTTTGGAATGGTGCCTGAACCTCTCAGACCAAAATTCTGCTCTAGTTAAGTTGTAGAGAATCTCTCGAGGATCATCATGGTAACTTCTGATCGTCAAAATGGAGAAAATCGGGGCCAAAATCATAGAGAGAAGGTGGAGAAACCGAAATGTAAAGAGAGAAAGTTAAAAGAAATGAAATTTCTTGCGAAAAACGTGATTTTTTTCATATTTATAAACGGATGGCCACGTGGCTCTATCGACAAGACATGTAGACTCGTTGACGAACCGAAGAAGGAAGTTCGTCGACGAACCCATGAACCTCATCGCCAAACCTGAAAGTTCTGAAACCTTGCTCGTGTATCTCTTCGTCGACAAGATAGGTGTCCTCGTCGACTAGTCAAAGAAAGCAGTTTGTCAATGAGCTCAGGGCACTCGTCAACGAAGCCCTGTAGTTTCCTCATTAAAGTTTCTTTTTTCCTTATTTTCTCTTTTCTTTTCTTTCCTTTACTCTTTTCCTTCATTAATTTCATAATTTAAATTTTTTAGGTCTCTACAACAATAAAAGGCACTAAATGGGTGTTTAGGAATAAGAAAGACGAAGATGGTAACATTGTAAGAAACAAAATTAGATTAGTTGCACAAGGGTATAACCAACAAGAAGGAATTGACTATAATGAAACTTATGCCCCAATGGCAAGACTTGAAGCCATTAGGATGCTACTTGCCTTTGCTTGCTATAAAGGCTTCAAGTTATTTCAAATGGATGTAAAGAGTGCTTTTCTAAATGGGTACATTAATGAAGAAGTCTATGTTAAATAACCCTAGGTTTTGAGAGCCATACACACCCTGAATATGTATTTAAACTCTCAAAAGCTCTTTATGGACTTAAGCAAGCACCAAGAGCATGGTATGAACGATTAAACAAGTTTCTCTTGGAAGATAACTTCATAAGAGGAAAATTTGACACTACCTTGTTCTTGAAACATAAGGAAAATGATATGTTAATCATACATATTTACGTAGATGATATCATTTTCGGTGTCACTTATGAGAATATGTGTAAAGAATTTGACCAAACTATGCAAGAAATATTTGAGATGAGTATGGGCGAATTAACTTTCTTCCTTGGGTTGCAAATAAAACAAATAAATAATGGAATTTTCATTAATCAAGCTAAATACGTCAAGGACATGCTTAAGAAATTTGGGCTTGAAATGGGAAAATCAAAAGCAACCCCTATGAGCATAACAACGGAACTTGATAGTGTTGAAAAAGGGAAGAATGTTGACCAAAAACTATATAAAGGGATGATTGGTAGTCTGTTGTACCTCACTTCTACCAGACCAGACATTATATTCACCGTTTTCTTATGTGCTAGATTCCAATCATGTCTCAAAGAGCCACATCTCAATGTCGTCAAGAGAATTTTTGGGTACCTAACAGGAACACATGACTTAGGGCTCTTTTACCCTAAGAATGCTCCTTTTGACCTCACCTGCTAATCAGATGCTGACTATGGGGGATGCAAAACTGAAAAGGAAAAGCACTAGTGGTACATGTCACTTTCTTAGACACTCACTTGTCTCATGGTTTTGTAAGAAGCAAACTTCAGTTGCTCTCTCAACCACTGAGGTTGAATACATAGCAGCAGGTAGTTGTTGTGCTCAAGCGTTATACGTGAAGTAGCAACTTGAGGATTTTAAAATCTTAGAAAAGGGTACACCAATCCATTGTAACAACACCAATATCATCAACATCTCAAAACACCCGTGCTTACACTCTAGGACAAAAAAAATTGAGATCTGACACCATGTTATTCGAGATCATGTGCAAAAAGGGGACGTTGAATTAGTATATGTGAATATTGAAAATCAACTAGCCAATATTTTGACAAAACCTCTAAATGAAGAAAGATTTAATAAAACTAGGCATGAATTAAGCATGTGCACTTCAAAGGATCTATCTTAACTGTGCCATGAATATAGTCCCAAATTCACAAGCAAAAAGGGTCTTTCTAAGAGATAATATCCCATATGGGAGAAACTTTAACATTGCTTTCAAAAAAAGGGCCTTCCCAATAAAGGAGTAGAAGAGAGCAAACTTGCTCTTTGTTTTTGAAAGGATGAGTAAAAATATTACTAAAGAAAATCAAGTTGTTCTTCAATGGCTCAAAACTCCTGAAGTCTTAATGCAACAATTTTAACTACAATTGCTGACGAGCTAGAGGCTCTCGTCAATGATATCACGATACTCGTCGATGAATCCTAACGGGGCAACTTAAAATCCTAGCGTACTAGAACTGATTTTTTTTTTTTTTGCCCTAACCCTAGGTTCTCGCAACCCTTCCTTCCTTCGTCCATCTGAACGCCACTCTCCATCTTCCATCCTCTTCTAAGCTCATCTCCTCCACTTCCCTCAAAGCCCTAAGCCCCAACCACTCTCATGGCACCACAATCAAAGAAAAAGGCTGCGGGTTCTTCCTATCCTCCAGAAATCGGCAAGGGTTCTTCAAGAAATCCACCTTCGTAGCAAGCTCGAAAAGCCTCTGCCGAAGCTCCATCTTGCTTCATATCTTTAGAAGCTGAGTTTCGCTACAACAATGACATCTCCAAGCGGCACATTGCTGACGGGGCAACTTAAAATCCTAACGTACCAGAACTGATTTTTTTTTTTGCCCTAACCCTAGGTTCTCGCGACCTTTCCTTCCTTCGTCCATCTGAACACCACTCTCCATCTTCCATCCTCTTCTAAGATCATCTCCTCCACTTCCCTCAAAGCCCTAAGCCCCAACCACCCTCATGGCACCACGATCAAAGAAAAGGGCTGCCGATTCTTCCTATCCTCCAGAAATCGACAAGGGTTCTTCAAGAAATCCACCTTCTTAGCAAACTCGGAAAGCCTCCGTCGAAGCTCCATCTCGCTTCATATCTTTAGAAGCCGAGTTTCGCTACAAAAATGACATTTCCAAGTGGCACATTTCTAACGGGGCAACTTAAAATCCTAGCGTACCGAAACTGATTTTTTTTTTTTTTTGGCCCTAACCCTAGGTTCTCGCGACCTTTCCTTCCTTCGTCCATTTGAACGCCACTCTCCATCTTCCATCCTTTTCTAAGCTCATCTCCTCCACTTCCCTCAAAGCCCTAGGCCCCGACCACCCTCATGGCACCACGATCAAAGAAAAAGGCTACCAGTTCTTCCTATCCTCCAAAAATCGGCAAGGGTTCTTTAAGAAATCCACCTTCTTAGCAAGCTTAGAAAGCCTCCGTCGAAGCTCCATCTCACTTCATCTCTTTAGAAGCCGATTTTCGCTACAACAATGACATCTCCAAGCGGCACATTGTTCATGGTAAGATTATCTCTTCCCTATTCCTTCAGGATTACTTCCCCACTATGTTAGCCAAGATAAAAGCTACAGGGTGGGAAGTTTTGTTCAATTTGGGAGAGCCCGTCTATGATGAGTTTTGTTCATTTCGTCCTCTCGTTGTTGTGTGGCCTAATCTACCGTTAGGTGGAACGTAATTCGATTATTAGACCAAACCTTTTATGAAGTTTTGGGTTGCCAATTTTATCTGGTTCAAAGTCTTCCCAAGGTATCATGGCCGTCGCGGTATGATTGGTTCGATTCACACGAGGCCTTGAAGTTAATCACTGGTGACCCCCATATTCTTGCAGTTGCAAGACCAAAATCTAAAGAACTTACTATTGAATTTTGCATCCTACACCACATGATCACATATAACTTATCTCCGTGAACGAGCAAGTGAAACTGGGTGACTCTAAGTGACATTTTCTCCATGTATTGTCTATGGAATGGCAGGGAGATTTACTTGCCAACAATTATTATTCAGCATATGGAGGAAAATTTGAAAAGACAAAGGGGGTGTCTACCGTATGACCGCTTGCTCACTATATTCTTTGATCACTTTGATCTTATTCGCGCTGGCATGCCTAGTATTGGACCCCTCCAGAAGATACTTACAGTGAGGCTACCCTTCATAGGATGCATTTTGAGAAGAATGAGGACACCAACACTTGGGTTAAAGCCAATGAACTAGGTAGGGCACTGGTGGATGATGTGGAAGCCGCCATGGATGAGGATGAGGTAGCCGAGGAACAACCAATTAATCCCGTCCTAGAGTACTTGGATGGAATTCAGTTGGCCTTGGCACAAATGGACCAAAAAAATTGTGCCCATTTTGATTCCATAGACGCTCAACTCACCGCCATCCTTGCCAAATTGGATCACCATCCGTAACAACCTCGTATTTTTTTTATAATGGCAAAGAGGGAGAACAAATCGTGATGTGAACTTTTTGAAGAAATTGTGATGCAATTTTTTTTGTATGGCTGATTTTGTATTAAGGCAAACAAAATTTGTAAAAATTTGTAATGTTGCACAACCTTTAGTAAGATCCGTTGTGCTTAACTATAAGGTAGTTATTACATCATTTTGATGTTTTGATCATCTTGTCATGGTTATGTGTTTTGAAAAACTATGGAACATTAACCATTGGTTGATCCTTGATAGCTATTACTTAATTTAAATTGCTTGTATGAAATGTCTGGACTGATCATACTAAACTGCTTGTGTTGAATGGAACATTGTCAAATATTGAGTATACTGAACTGTTTGTGTTGAATGGAATATGGTGATATACTGAGTATAATGAACCTCTTGTGTTGAATGAAATATTGTTGAAATATTGAATTGTTTCAGGTTTGAATATATGGAAAAATGCTCTATTTACATACGACATGCTGTCGAAATTTCTATTGATTTTTCCAAAAATAAAATATGATAAAAGGGTCATGAAGTGCATGCATTAAGGGGAAGGAATTGTTAAAATATTTTAAACATGTATGCATATCTTGAGGGGGAGCAAATTATAGAACAATATTACAACTCTTGAGAATATTGTAACACCCCGACCCCGAGGGGCCTGGGATATTAACTTTTTACTACTGATTTACAGCGGAAGCAAAATAAACTCAATTTTTATTAAACCAGAGCACTAATTATCCATATTACAATCATTTATTTCAAAAGAAGAAAAATTACACAAACATAAATATCTGAAACCATACTAATATTTCTAATCAATCTTTAATTTTCTATCCCCACCCGTATGCTTGCTAAGCCTGATTTCCAACATGTTCTTCAGAGTTATCTGAAATAAAAATATGATTGGAGTGAGACGACGCTCAGTAAGTAAATAAGATTATTATTAGTATGTGGCCAAAATGAGTTTTTAAAGAATTTCGTAAAACAATATTTAATACTATAACTTCAAGACTGCTTTTAGAATAAATATAAATTTAAAATTTCTGCATAAAACTTTTGTCATCAATTTCAACAGTAAATTTTTATAATCATATACTATAACTGCTAAATTAAACTCTTAACTTTAAAACTGTAAAAATATTTAATGATAAACATACATATACTTTTCCTTATATGTTTTCCTTAGATCGTCATTTAAGCACCAGAATGATCCTTTTCACGTAAACTTACACTTTTCCTTCAAATCATCAGTAACTTTGTACACGTAATTAAATATGTATAAACATATATTACAAAAAAAACCACCCTTAGGCCTATTTGCCGTAAGTCATGTTTACCCCCATGACTGGGTTTTGCTGTCCGAAAACTGGACTTAGCTGGCTGGCCGACCAAACTAAATCAACGTACGTAAACTTTAAGTGAGATTTTCCTTATTAAGTCCTGGTCCGGAACCAGGTATGCACTCAGGAGAAATCCACTAACATAAATAACCACTCTGTAAACAGTGTGGGTGCACTCTGATCCGTATAAACTTTAAGTTGCGGTACCGAACATCTGTAACTTTGAACTTTCGTTGCCATAAGGGGTTTTAAAATCATCTTATTATAATTTATGCAATTTAAAATAATATCGTAAAAATCTCATCTTTACTCATATTTTCATAAAAAATGCAACGTAGAAATAAACTCAAGCCACACAATTTTTGTGTTAAAAATATATATAATTTTATTTTTGAATAGAAAGAAATACTGAAAATTTACTCGAGGGGATTGGAACATTTCTTAACCCAAAAATAGATGCAAGTATATTAAAAATAGAACTGGTATAATTAAATATACGTAAAAATAAACTCATAGAAATTTTGTGGAACTAATTAACATAATTAAAATTTAGGTACAAAATAAACTCGGGTATGAATTTAAAATAAAAAGAAACTAACATAGCAAAATTTACTTACCTTCTTCTTTTACCGTGTTCTACGAACACAAAAACTATCTTTAAGCAATGAGATCGGAAAGAGTGGGTGAGTGAGAACTTACTCAAAATTCTCTCTCCACCACAAATTCTTTCACTCACTAATCCTTTTCTTCCTTGGAAAATTGTTGTGAAAAATGAAGGTTGAGAGCTCTCTATTTATAGGAAAATTTTGGGGAAGAAATGAAATTTATAAAAGTGTGGGGAGATGGGTGAAATTATAATTTTTTAAAAAATTAAAGAATGGCCAAGGGATGGGCAAGGTATGGGTTGAGTATGGGATGTGGATGGAGGTCATGTGAGAGTGCTTGCCACCATTCCCACTAAATAATTTTTTTAATTAAATACTTACCTAATTAATTAATCAATTACTTAATTTATTATTTTATTATGTTATTATTTTTTTTTTCCTAATCATTATTATCATTATTATTATCATTGTTATTAATTTTAAACTACTTTTAGTATTTATTTATTTTATTATTTATTTTTGAACAAAAATTAAATTTAAATTTTAAAAACTCATGTGGGCCCCACATGGTCTTGTGGGCCCCACACAATTTCGAGACCCGAATGGATCCTACGTAACTCGAATAACTCTTATACGATTTTATGCATCCTACATAGCTTTAAGACTTGTGTAAACCTCCATACGGCTTCGGGACTCATGTGGGCCCCACACAGTCTTGTGAGCCCCGCATAGGATACCTATATTATTATTATTTTATCATATATTTCTTCAAATTATATCAGTTAAAACATTATTTTATGTACTTATTTACGTATATAAACAGTGTCTTGTGGCTCCGGGACTCATGTGGACCCCACATAGTCTTGTGGGCCCCACATATAATACCTATATTATTATCATCTTATTATGTATTTCTACAAATTATGTCTGTCAAAACACTATTTCATGTATATATACTTATTTACGTGTACAAACAGTGTCTATCTTGTTTATCTTATAAAATTCTATTTTGACCAGGCCGACCTCCAGGGAGCGACTGAGCCGCAATGGTCTCTGAGCACTCGCTAAGACAAGGTCTTTCTTAAGCATCAAACATGGAATCAAGGATCCTACAGAAAAACACTTCTGTATTGATATTAACTTAATGACTATTTTTATTATTTTATTATTATTATACTTTAATCATATATATATATATATATATATATATATTTTTGGGTCATCACAATCTCCCCTCCTTATAAAAATTTCATCCTCGAAATTTGCTAATTTAAAATGAAAACTGTATAATTGGTTTGCGCTATTAGAAAGAGTAAATTGATTAATGATTTAATTAAGTTTTAGAATAGATTGAGGGTCAATTTGACGAAGTATTTTATTTTGGGAATTGAAGTGTGAATCGCTGGTCTAATAGTGGTTGAAATGGAAAAGAAATTCAGAAGATGTGGAAAAGGATAATTATATATATGTATATATATATATTATACATGTCCTATAAATAAATAAAAAATATACGAGATCTGGCCTTTAGAGCCTTAGATCAACGTTAACATCTATCGCAGTACTAGCGGTGTCACTGCTAACTGCTTGGGTTCTTTCTTGGCAGAGTTGACCTCTTATAATGTCGCCGGCTTCGGTCGAAAAAAGGGAGAGGACGCCCATTTGTTCGGCGAAGGAGGAAGAGCTGCTCTCTTCCCGAGTTATTGGTGGCCCATATATGAGTCTCATTGCGAATCAGGTTTCCTTGAAATGGTAAAGTAGGCCAGCATTATCCGAAACCCTTAGTGTGGTGACTGCGATATTACCATTGTAAGGGATATGGCTCATTGGTGAGATATTAATTGTAAGTTTCACAGTCGGAATATTCTCGATAGGGAAGAGGGTTGGAAGAATGGCAGGGGCACTGCTCGGGTCGGTAGTGGCGGAGGAGGTAATATGGAGAATTGTTGGGGCAGTAGTTGAGATAGTGGCTTCTCCAACTGATCCCCACCTACGCCTACGATTCTCAAACCAAAAGCGTATATTTTTCGGCTCGATTGGACCATACCGTCGGAGTTGTGCTGCAAGCAAGATAGTCTGCTCCACTGAAGGGAGTTCCCCTTGACTGTTGTGGAAGGCCTCCTCTAGAATCTCCAGCTGTGCCTTACTCGGTTTCCATCTTTGAATCGACGATCTAGTGCTGCTCTCAGCAACTTGGATAGTTGGGTGATTTGGCAACATTTTCGAGTAATGAGACAACTAAGAGACAAGTTGGGAAGAGCTAATCACTACAAACCGAAATGTGATTGTTCAAGATGATAGAAAACTGTGATGCTTAGAGTTCGAGGAGGGCGTACCCTTTTTATAAGGGAATGGCCGCGTGTTGTGGAAATCGAGAGAGAGCGACGTGTGTCACGGATATCGAGCAACGCGTTTTGCACAAATCGAGAGAGAATTATATGTGTCACGAGAATCAAGAGAGGGCGACGCGTGTCATGGATATCAATCAACGCATTTTGCACAAATCGAGGGATAACGATGTGTGTCGTGAGAACCGAGAGGGGGTGACGCGTGTCACAGATATCAATTAACGCGTTTTGCACAAATCGAGGGAGAACGACGTGTGTCACGAGAATCGAGAGAGAGCGACGCGTGTCACAGATATTGAGCAACGCGTTTTGGACAAATCGAGGGATAGCGACATGTGTCGCGGAAATTGAGCAAGTGACACGTATTGCAAAATTTGCAAACTCTAGGTTCTTTTTATGTTTTTACATCTTTATTAATGCTTTAACTATAATTAATTTCATCCTTAGATCACCACTTGGGTAGGTGGCCTAGTGGTAAGGAACCGGCCGTGCATCCATGTGATCGCGGGTTCGAGTCCCCACTATGCTCAAGTGGTCTCATGCCCTGACCTTGCTTCGGGGGTAAGTGAGCTATAGCCGATGATTTCCACCCATGAGGCCTCCTTTTTTTTTTTTTATAACTACAAGAGTACCCCTTTTATATATATATATATATGTTGGGCATGTTTAGCCAATTGATGATTTGACATTGGTTAGTTATTTAAAAGAAATTAGTAAATTTTTATATTGCTTTCAAAAAATATATATATATTTTTTTTTATATAGAAAATTTTAAGTTGTATTAACTTTTATAAATTTATACAAAATTAAAGGTTTCATCAAAATTTGTACTCCTAAATTAAACTTGGATACTTGATGGAAATTGAATATGTAATGGAAAAAAAAAATATATATATATATATATATATATATATATTTAACTTGCACATGCTAAGGGATTATATATATATTGAATTTAAATATATATAATATTTAAATTATATTTAATTCCTTATAAATTAATACAAAATTAAAATTAAAGATTTTGCTAAAATATATTTTCCTAAATTAAGCTTGAATGTTCTGTTGATAACTGAATATGTGATGTAAAAAAAAAAATACATATTCATATCCAACTTATACATGCAAAGAAATTTTGGGTAAATTCAGATTTCATAATAGACCGTTTGTTCATATCTATTTGTATGTGTAGCACTTCTAAATTCAGTAGGGTCTAATGGGTTATTTCTTATATATTTAGTGAAAATAACAACAGTGAAAATAATTAAATCTCAGATATTATTATTATATTTATATATAAAAAAATTTTAAATTATTAATGCATTTGACAATTAATTATAAATCATTAATATGGGTACATGTTTCTACAAACATAAATAACATATTTAAATTAGTTAACGTGTCTTCAATAATACTACTATTTTTCTTAGAGAATTTATAATTATTACCTGTCCTTAGGAGCCTTCACGTAAATCTCATTTCCTCCAATGCTACTATCTTTAGGATCCATTCTTAAATAATGATCAAATGTTATTTTAAAATCATAAATCTATTATTAACGTATAATAATATAACAAACTAAATAAATATTCTAAACTACCCAATCCTACCCAAATCATATTTTATACCTATGCTCTGATAAAATTTATATATTAGATTATACAGAACCTATATCCTATGCTCTGGTAAAATTATTTCTTTAAAGTCTACAGAACCTATAACCTATTGCTCTGATACCAAAAGTAACACTCTGACCCCGAGGGGCCTGGGATATTAACTTTTTACTACTGATTTACAGTGGAAGCAAAATAAACTCAATTTTTATTAAACCAGAGCACTAATTATCCATATTACAATCATTTATTTCAAAAGAAGAAAAATTACACAAACATAAATATTTGAAACCATACTAATATTTATAATCAATCTTTAATTTTCTATCCCCATCCGTATGCTTGCTAAGCCTGATTTCTAACATGTTCTTCAGAGTTATCTGAAATAAAAATATGATTGGAGTGAGACGACGCTCAGTAAGTAACTAAGATTATTATTAGTATGTGGCCAAAATGAGTTTTTAAAGAATTTCGTAAGACAATATTTAATACTATAACTTCAAGACTGCTTTTAGAATAAATATAAATTTAAAAATTTCTGCATAAAACTTTTGTCATCAATTTCAACAGTAAATTTTTATAATCATATACTATAACTGCTAAATTAAACTCTTAACTTTAAAATTATAAAAATATTTAATGATAAACATACATATACTTTTCCTTATACGTTTTCCTTAGATCGTCATTTAAGCACCAGAATGATTCTTTTCACGTAAACTTACACTTTTCCTTCAAATCATCAGTAACTTTGTACACGTAATTAAATATGTATAAACATATATTACAAAAAAAAATCACCCTTAGGTTTGTTTGCCGTAAGTCATGTTTACCCCCATGACTGGGTTGTGCGGTCCGAAGACTGGACTTAGCTGGCTGGCCGACCAAACTAAATCAACGTACGTAAACTTTAAGTGAGATTTTCCTTATTAAGTCCTGGTCCGGAACCAAGTGTGCACTCAAGAGAAATCCACTAACATAAATAACCACTCTGTAAAGAGCGTGGGTGCACTCTGATCCATATAAACTTTAAGCTGCGGTACCGAACATCTGTAACTTTGAACTTTCGTTGCCATAAGGGGTTTTAAAATCATCTTATTATAATTTATGCAATTTAAAATAATATCGTAAAAATCTCATCTTTACTCATATTTTCATAAAAAATGCAACGTAGAAATAAACTCATGCCACACAATTTTTGTGTTAAAAATATATATAATTTTATTTTTGAATAGAAAGAAATGCTGAAAATTTACTCGAGGGGATTGGAACATTTCTTAACCCAAAAATAGATGCAAGTATATTAAAGATAGAACTGGTATAATTAAATATGCGTAAAAATAAACTCATGGAAATTTTGTGGAACTAATTAACATAATTAAAATTTAGGTACAAAATAAACTCGGGTATGAATTTAAAATAAAAAGAAACTAACATAATCAAAATTTACTTACCTTCTTCTTTTACCGTGTGCTACGAACACAAAAACTATCTTTAAGCAATGAGATCGGAAAGGGTGGGTGAGTGAGAACTTACTCAAAATTTTCTCTCCACCACAAATTCTTTCACTCACTAATCCTTTTCTTCCGTGGAAAATTGTTGTGAAAAATGAAGGTTGAGAGCTCCCTATTTATAGGAAAATTTTGGGGAAAAAATGAAATTTATAAAAGTGTGGGGAGATGGGTGAAATTATAATTTTTTAAAAAATTAAAGAATGGGCAAGGGATGGACAAGGTATGGGTTGAGTATGGGATGGGGATGGAGGCCATGTGGGAATGCTTGCCACCATTCCCACTAAATAATTTTTTTAATTAAATACTTACCTAATTAATTAATCAATTACTTAATTTATTATTTTATTATGTTTTTTTTTTTTTCCTAATCATTATTATCATTATTATTATCATTGTTATTAATTTTAAACTACTTTTAGTATTTATTTATTTTATTATTTATTTTTGAACAAAAATTAAATTTAAATTTTAAAAACTCATGTGGGCCCCACATGGTCTTGTGGGCCCCACACAACTTCGAGATCCGAATGGATCCTACGTAACTCGAATAACTCTTATACGATTTTATGCATCCTACATAGCTTTGAGACTTGTGTAAACCTCCATACGGCTTCGGGACTCATGTGGGCCCCACACAGTCTTGTGGGCCCCGCATAGGATACCTATATTATTATTTATCATATATTTCTTCAAATTATATCAGTTAAAACATTATTTTATGTACTTATTTACGTATATAAACAGTGTCTTGTGGCTCCGGGACTCATGTGGACCCCACATAGTCTTGTGGGCCCCACATATGATACCTATATTATTATCATCTTATTATGTATTTCTACAAATTATGTCTGTCAAAACACTATTTCATGTATATATACTTATTTACGTGTACAAACAGTGTCTATCCTGTTTATCCTATGAAATTCTATTTTGACCAGGCCGACCTCCAGGGAGCGACTGAGCCGCAATGGTCTCTAAGCACTCGCTAAGACAAGGTCTTTCTTAGACATCAAACATGGAATCAAGGATCCTACAGAAAAACACTTCTGTATTGATATTAACTTAATGACTATTTTTATTATTTTATTATTATTGTACTTTAATCATATATATATATATATATATATATATATATATATTTTTGGGTCATCACAAATATGGTGTGGTCAAGAGTATCTTGCAAGATACGATCAAGTTACATATGTATATAGTTCACAATAGGTTAGAACATGAATTCCGAGTTCACACATACATATCGAGTCACTTAACTGCATAAGATGTCAAAATGGATTTCAAACGTATTTTATCAAACAAAGACATCTTATAATTGGTAAAAATTAATTCTGAACAAGATTGGACTTTAACTTGAACAAAAACCATTTTTAGACTTGTCCACATCCATTTAGGTCCTTATATAAGTAAAACAAAGGGACTCGTCGACGAACACAGGGGATTCATCGACAAACACATGAAGGGAACTCGTCGACGTTCACAGGGGAATCGTCGAACGATGAGATCCCAAGACCACCTAAAATCTTAAAGCAAAGTCGTCGACGAATGCAAGGGATTTGGCGACGAATGTATAGGGGTGGCTCGTCGACGTATGTAGGGGAATCGTCGGCAAAGAGAAGCCGAGACCTATCTGAATTCAGCAAAGAAGACTCATTGATGAACACAGGGGATTCATCAACGTACACATGTGTAAGACTCGTCCACAAGGTCATGGAATCGTCGACGAATGTCGGGCGATAGAACGCATTTAATGCGCAATAACGGCTAGTTTTCAAATTGTCTTTTCTCCATTAATGCCCAACGGCTCTCCAACAAGCTGCTCATCCCTTTGCCCTTTAATATGAGTCTTATGCATTCATTTTAAGGGAGTTAAGCACTTGGTTGTTGAACATATTCATTGAGTATTCATTCTAGGGATTCATCTTTACTCTCAAACTCTCTTGCTCTTTACTCTTGTCTTACACATCATTTACAAAGAGAATAGTGTGAAATTTGGATTTGTATTATCAGCTCAAGAATAAGCATTTTGAAATTACATCTATTTGATTTGATTCATTGTATTGAGGGGCTTCTTTGAGAGCCTTTGTAAGGTGACTCTTGGTGAGCATCTTGTTGTAGCTCTTGGTGAGTAGCTGTGGTGTGTAACCGTAATTGTAAAGACTTCTCCATCTTGAAAGAGGATTGCTTAGTGGATTTGGGAAATCCTTGAGTTGGTCTCAAGGCATGGACGTAGGCTTGGTGCTGAACTACGTTAATATCACCGTGTTAAGCTTTTCTCACCCTACCTCATTTTATTGTTTGTTTGTTTGTATTTGCTTTGAATATAAATTGTGATATAATAATTTTGCATCTTGCCAAAATAATTTTGTGATTATAGAAAAAATCATATATCCACGAAAGACGTCTATTCACCCCTCCTCTAGACGCACACCTGGGCCGATAGTTTTAACTCAACCGAGACCAAGTATATAAAAGTTTATAATACTAAGATCAATTAAAACTTGTCCCATATTAAAATACATTTGAGTATAGGATATTTTTATAAAACTTACTGTTTTGTCTTTGAAAACTCATAAGTATGAAACTTATGATTTGGTGATATCCTATATTCTAGTATGCATATGCAATTGCTCAACTCTTGCACAATGACATGAGTGAATCAGAACTATAAGAGTTAGAGCAAATACTACCTCAAACACTCCCCCATTACATATGATTCTACATTAGCTTCCATCGGTATGTGCTTGAGATATCCCAAGTAAGTGTCCTCTTGATCTTTGCCCATTTGAGTGTCCACTTGATTCTTGCCTATGAGAGTATTTGCTTGATCTTTGCACTTAATTCCGTATTTGTATGATTTTGCCACTTATGTCTGTCATAGCTTAGCATGCAAATATTAATTTAACTTGAAACCACTAAGAGTTATTATCATCATCAAAACACGACAATTAGGATTATGTAGCCACTGAGGCTAACAATTTCCCAATCAAATATTTTAAATTATTTTATTATTTATGCTTTAATTAATTTTACTTATCCTATAGTTTGTGTCTATAGCTTTACTTTTGTTCATTGAAACATTTATTTTAAGGCATTTTGCTACTAATTTTTTTTTTTAAAGCCTTTAACATTTTTTTTAGGTCTTTAATATATTTCTTTCTCTTCCGTCATTCTATTATTGCTGAATTTTTCTGATGCAAGAGATGAAATATAGATGTTATATATTATAATGCCTTGATTTGCGGAATAATTTATGCAATGTTAATATATGGATGTTTGAATGTTAACTTATGAACTTTTAATATTTATTTGATTGTCAAATTTAGTGTGATTAGAGAGCTCTAAATGATATATTGCATTTTTAATTTATTAATCACAATTAGTATGTTCCTTTTTTGCATTGATGATTTTCCCTTAATTTAAATTTTGGTGTTTTAATTTTGAAAAATAAAAAAAACAATTAAATATGTGGGGTATGAAAGGCAGGCTTTAGGATTAAAGTGGTAAAGGAGAGAGTGAAACATTTACGAGTATTGAAGGAGAGGGCAGCGCATGAGAGAGAGAACCTAACTTTCAATGAGAAAGCATAGAGAGAAAGCATAGAGACATTATTAGGTTAGCCCATTTAACCATACATGTCATATTTTAGGCAATCACTAATTTGAGTGATTTTCAATTAAAGATTATCGATTTAGGCCAACCTTTCTCAAAATCAACAAAATTAAAAGATATAATTAGTCTTAAATTATTAGGTTAAACTACTTAAACTAACAATTTTTTGAAAATAAGACCTTTCTAGCCTCCAGAATTTCATTCTTAATTTATGATAATTTTAAAATAAAATATTTAACTAGATTTCTACAAACCAATCAAATGTCCTACTTTGGAGTATAAGACTCACATTGAATTTAGATAATCCGTTTTCATCACCAATATTTAGTGACTTAAGAAAACTAAAATAATGCCCCAACGAGCATGGCGCGATGAAAAGGCATCAGCACGTAAGAAGGAGTATCGGGAGTTCAATCCAGGTAAATACACTCACGGAACCAGCGTTACCTGTGGATGGTGAGAGTTTATTTTGTGAGCCAATGGAGACCGTGGATGGTGAGGGTTCGCTCTATGAGTCAGCGGGGACCGTAAATTGTGAGAGTTCTTTGTGAGCCAGCGGAGACCGTTGATGGTAATGGAGATGTGTTCCGGGGATCGGGTTGGCCGAACATTCAACTAATGATTGGAAGTCGTGTCCGCATTTCAGACTTTACCCTAATAAGCGAGATCTGTGGGTGGAAGACACTGATCCGTAGGTTTGGTGCTACACCAGAGGGTTCAAAGGGCTCGTTGGTGGCTGGAGTTCCTATGTAATCCAAAAAAAAAAAAAAACTAACTAAAGTAAAAATGAATCAAACCCTTGGTCCCTTTATTTATCCCTTTTTAATAAAGAATTGACACTTTATTAAAGTTTTTGAAAATGTAAAATAAAGGAAAACATTTTTAGAAAAGATTCGGTTTGGAAGTATCATTGTGAACAAAGAAAGTAAACTTTTAAATCATCCCAATTTAAGATTTAAAGGGTCTAGCACTCTAAAACACCTATTTCAAGAATGGTTGCGGTACTTATCCTATGTGAATGTATGTATATTTACCCCACTTGAAAGTTCAAAAATTTGAAGAAAAAGTTAAAAAAATAGCAAAAAAAAATTGCGCTTGCAGGATTAGACGGTTGACTGAATTATGCTAGTTTTGAAATGACCAATAATAAACAATTTTAACATTGTTTGCTTTTGAAAATAATATTATTTTTTATTCTATTTTTCAAATAATTGCAAAAATGCTACCTCATTTTTCAATTTTCCAACTTAATATAGAAAAATTAGAAAAAAAAAAATCTTTTTCATTATTTATTTTTTTAGATTTCCAACTCTTACTTTGAATATTAGAGAATGTAATTCAAATGTTAGACTTTAATTTGTGTAGATTATATATAGAATTTCTTCTAAATCCATAAATTCAAACCATAAAATTTATAATTCTAAGTATTGCCTTATATAAATTTTAAAAAATTAAAAAATAAGTTGCCTTTTTTTTTTTTGCGATTATTTTGAAATCTAAAAATAAAAGATGAAAAATAATTTAGCATATTTAAACAAACTTATTTTATTTTCTATCTCTTTAACACAAATTTTGAAAATTTTTAAAAATAATCTAAAATTTTAATAATTCATTAGGGAACTAAAGAAATGAAAAATAGAAAATGTTTTCCACAACTAAATAGAATTTAACATTTTTTGAAATAAAAATGAAGGGGGAAGACTATCCTCTACATCTAGTTGACTGCTTTTAGGAGATAATTGACCAGTCTTACAAGACCCATTATCAAAAAAGGAAAACATTTTGTTAAATTATTTGCTTATTTATATTTTTTCTTATTTTTAACCAATAAAAAAGAATTTTTTTTTTAAATAAATGGATTACCTAGATCAATTATTTTTATGCATGAATTTATTCATACGAACACATGCTTATAGAGTTTTTAATTCAATTAGGAGTCATGCATAAACAAGTTACAAGAATACGTGAGTTTGAAAATTATTTATAAAATTGTGTATATAGCGACATGTAGTAAAATTTTGATTTTGTCCCAATATGAAATGTCAAATTTGAATCTCCAAAATAAAAATAAAAAATTGACTAATTTATTAATGAAAAATATTTTAAAAATTATCTAAGAATTATTCCTAAAATTGAAAAAAAAATTATTTAAAAATTTTAAAATAGAAATTAAATGTGTGTTTTTTTTTTTTTTTATGAAAATGAAAGTTTTTTAAAAACTGAAATGTGGATTTTTTTTTTTTTATTTTCTAAAAATATTTGTATTTTTTATTTTTTATTTTGAAAATAAGAAATATGAACATATTCATTTAATTTTTCAAATTTAAGTAAAAATTGGGACTTATATTTTGAAAATGTAATATAATGTTTTATTTTAAATATTTTTAAAATATTTTAGAACTAAAATCAAAGTTTTTATGTTTTTCAAAATTATTTAAAATTAAAAAATAAAAGCATCATAAAGTGAAGAAGAAATACTATATTCATATGATTCATTAAAATATATTTTTATTTTTAATTATATATTAAATGTTTTATTAATTAAAATAAATTTAAATTAAAACTAAAATAAACATATTTAATTTCTTAAAATAAATTTATTTGTTTAGTTTTTAAAATTTGTATATAATATTTTAACTAAATTTCTTACTCAGGTTTGATGACTACAGAGAATCCTGCTTTGCTAATGTTTACTCCTGTATGATTTGTTTATTCCTTAGGCGCTAAAGTTTCTTATTTGTCAGGTTCAGCACAAGGCGAAAAATTGTAAGAGTTAATGGAGATGCGGGGTATCGATCCCCGTACCTCTCGCATGCTAAGCGAGCGCTCTACCATCTGAGCTACATCCCCAGTTTGCGTTGGCTAATGGTTAATAAATAACGTATTAACTTCGTCCAGCAATTTTTTTTGGGGACGTGGTCGCTTTGAAGATTGAAAAATGCTTTGCCGGTTTGAAATCAGCTTGGCAAACCTGTTTACACTTCACACGTTTGTTCTTCTTAATAAAATTAACAAAAGATTATTTTGTTAATATGGTGGAATAAACAAAAGTGATTTTTTTTTTTAAAGAAAAAGATTATTTTAGTAAGACGAACGCCACTTTTAGCATTGGAAGAACAAGAAGAACATTGTTTTATATAAACTCACAAAGTTAGGATGGTGGAATTGATCACCTAGTTACTTGTATGTGATTAGAGTCTAGTGAACTCACGTGTTCTTTTACGTGTAAGGTCAACTCGATTAGGTCATTTCACACATCTAATGAGTCACTAAAAAATTATTATTTTTTCTTTTTTTAAGACTCATTTATTTGCTAACCCTAAAAAATTGCAATCAAGTTATATTTGCGATGATTTTTGAAATTTTGTAAATAAGTAATATATTTAGGTCGGTTTTCATTTGGGGTCCGAAAAAAATGTCATTATTTATGAAAAATTTGTAAAATCATCATAAATAAGCATCTATTATCTATAGTTATTTTTAAATCATGGTAAATAATCTGATTATTAAGATAAATAAGTTTATTTGTTGAAAATATATGATGGCTTAGAAAGCATTACAAATAGTTCAATATAAAGTCATGAATTTATTTATTAACATTAACTATGCTTCACAAAATAGTAGTAAGTGTTACAAAAGATGTAAGATAATAAATAGAGATGAAACATAAATTTTACGTGATTCGGTTATGCCTACTCCATAGGCTGATGGGATAAAAAACTTCACTATCTTGGGCGAAATTATAAGATGATTTGGAACCAACCTTATAGAAAATATCTTTCCTCTTATCCCTTGTACAAAATATCTCTCTTCTTTTATTTCTCCTCTACTCTTATCCTTACTATAAATCTACTTACTTACGAGCATGTAATGTATCTTCAAGCATGCAAGGTGTGTTTCAAATGTGAGGGGTAAGGTGCCCTTTTATAGGGTAATATAGATAACAAGACATTTATTGAGGTGGAAAAACCGAAGTGGTGGAAGATGGGGTGACATTCATATTTTTCATAACACTCCCTCTTTGATGTCACCCATATATTAACTCTTTCTGTTAAGATCTTTAAGATGTTTTATTCCGATGTGATGAACCAATTTTTTGAATGTTATAGTAGGCAAAGTTTTGGTAAATAAATTTGCTAGATTATTACTTGATCGGATCTACTGAACATCTATATCATCATTCTTCTAGAGTTCATGTGCATAGAAGAATTTTGGAGAGATATATTGTAACACCCCGACCCTCTACGTGGGCCCGGAGTGCTACTAATCCATTTATTTACCTAATAATCCACATTCTAATATCATTTATGCAGTGGAAAACATAATTACAATCTTCCAACAAATATAATACTAGAGTTTTCTAAATCTATCTACAATCTAACATAAATCATACATCCACCTATATTCACATATATATCTCCAAAACATAACCTACATTTCCAGTATTCACAAAAACCAGTATATTTCACAACCATCCATTTCTCAAAAGACTTAAAACATAAAATATAAAATATTTGCATCCCCAAAATGTTATCAAAATTATACCCCTTTTTATCAAAGTGCTATAACAGCTCGAGTTCTCTAAGCTCGATCTCGTGGAAGTCCTGTAAAAGATACATTTATATTCAGGTGAAACACATCTCATTAAGGAAAGAAACAATATATTAAAATAGTGTGTGACCAACATGAAGTTTGTGTATAACATATTATTCATCATTTGAAAATCATTAACATAATTTATGAAATCATTTTCTGATCCTATTCAAACACATGTAAGATATTTTACCCACAAGATTTCCTAAAGATAGGGGTGATTACCCGCCCACACAAGTAGCACCCCTATACTCTGATACATTAGGCAACCTAAAGGTCAAAACTAAAGTATATCAGGACACTCACCTTACTCAATAAACTCTTAAGTATTAGATTAATCTTGTACTCACACAGTTCATACAAAAGTTTACGAGCGAAAACTCCCAAAAATAAGGAAATCTACCCGCTCATACAAGTAGTTTCCCTCTGTCCTAACACGTTTGCAGCCTATTACTACACCTGATACAACCAGGGCACTCGCCTTTCTCAGTAAGCCCTCAGGCGAAGAGTTTGCCTTGCCCAAATGTAACATGTTCTACTAGTATAAATACTGATAATACCATAATACATTATTTTGTTTGTCATTATTCTGCATCTCTCAATTGTTCATGTTTTTATCTTTTACTTTTTATTTCATTTCACTTTACGTGGCTTTTTCCTATTTTACATTGTTCACATTTCATATTTCATTTCCGTTTCATTCATTTTTTTTTTTTTTTTCATTTCATTTCATTTCGTACTCAGCATCTTTCAGTTATTTTACCCAACATTTTTCAACTGTTTTACCCAACATCTTTCAGCTGTTTTACTCAACATCTTTCAACTATTTTACCCAACATCTTTCAACTGTTTTACTCAACATCTTTCAACTGTTTTATCCAACATCTTTCAACTGTTTTATCTAGTATTTTTCAACTGTTTTACCTACCATCTTTCAACTATTTATATGGTTGTATTAAATGAGTGTCGCCTAAATATTTCAAGTTAAACTTTTCAAATAAATACTATTACTTCAAGTTAGTTACAACTATCAAGGCGTCATCCAAATATAGACATAATATGACTATTTGATTTTAAGTTTTGCATGGATTTGAGTAATCATTGCTAGATTGTTATTATGAAGTTTGATTGACAAGTAGTAATTACTTTGATAATTAATATATATTATCATTTTCACCCCTTCTCACTCGATTGTTAAACACATCAAAGTGTTTAATTATGAGGAGATGGGGAGTTGAGATGATTCATTTGCTTAGCGAGGGGAGTTTAAAAAGAATTAGTACATTTGTAGAAATGTGTAATTCAAAACATGCATGCCCTTGGAAAAAGAAAAACCTAGTCTTAGTAAATGTTATAGATTTGATAGAACAAACTTTTTTTTTTCTCTCCCTATTATATTTTGACAAATTTAGCTCACACCAATTTTATCAAGCAATAGTTTGTTTCTTTTGTTTTTCTATATTCACACTAAGAAGAAATCTTAACAAGAGCAAACACTTCGAAAACTCTATTGACTCTATAGTTTTTGGGTTAGGTCTATAACTATATTACTAGTTGATTGGGATTGGATTATACTAGTGACAAAATAATGAAGATGAATTTGATGATTGTGTATGTAATTAGAGATGGAGGTATTTCTCAAGAGACCAGTTAAAGTGACAAGTGGTTGAGCATTGAAACGTCGATATTAAAGATATCTAACTTGAATTCTGGAAAGAGATGAAGACTATTTCTTATTGTGTGACACAAGTCCAATGTAAAGCTCCACTTGCCTAAAAGAATAATAATAATAATAAAGGAGATAGTGAGAGAGAGACATCAATTTGGTTGACGATGGATGTGCTGGATAATTAAACTTTATAAATGAAAATATCTAATTAGAAAACGTGTTTTGTTATGTTTATATAAACATAAATTTAAAGTCTTAAAATTTATATTTTTAAATACAGAGTAAAACTTGAATACGAGACCACTAAAACTTGAATACGAAACTTTAAATGACAACTTTTTCAATAAAAAGCAAAAAAAAAAGTGGCTTTTTAAAAAAAAAAATTCGAACTCATTTTATTTGACAATTATTATTTTTATCAATTTTTCATCAACAAAACATATTTTAATATGCTATGTGATGCAAAACTCCATTAACTTTCAAGAGTCCATATAACTATTGCCTAATAGCTACATAAACTTTTAACAAAGATAAAAATATTTGTCGTAAAACAATGTGCTTATATTAATTAACATTCAAAACCGTGCCTACATAAATCTCCATTAAAAAATAAAAAATAAAAAATTATTGCCCAAAAATCTTATATAATAATTCACATTACTGGCCTCCATATTTGCATCCCCTCCCCTCAAAATTTCCCTATTTTAGTCGCTGTAATGGTGATTTTACCGTTGTCATTAATTGGAAGTAATTAAAATTTCAATGTTCACGTAAATCAAAACTGCAAATATGAAATAACGCGTGACCGTGAGAATTACCCAATTTGGCAGGGGTAGTTTTGCCAATTTACATGTCCTTTTCGTTAATTTTGTTAATCGTGTGGGGTATAAATTTAAAATAAAAAAATGCAAAGAGTAAATAATATATTTAAAACAATTAAAAATATAACCCCCGTTCAAGCCAAAATAGAAAGAATCATTGGACAGTGAAGCCTCACTGTACCCAACGCTCCTCTCTCTCTCTCTCTCTCGGCATTGCCGGGAAATCCATTCCCACCTCGATTTCCGGCGGAAGCAATGCCATTGCCAGTGAGCGCAAATAAGTCGATCTTCGTTCCACTCCATTCACTTTAATTTCACTCTGTGTCGGTTCTAAATTCTTTGTTTTTCTAATTTCTTCTCTAGAAATGTCTATGCTCGACGCTGCGTTCGTGAACTCGGAGCTCTCGAAGCCCACCTCAATCTTCGGCCTCCGCTTGTGGGTCGTGATCGGGATCTTCGTCGGAGCCTGCATGGTCCTCGTCCTCTTTCTCCTCTCTCTATGCATCACATCCCGCCGCCGCCGGCCCCAGACGCTCCCCAAACAGTCGAAGTTCGCCAGCGTTGGCGAGTTCGCAACGGCGTCGTCCAAGGACATCCCGGAGAACGTGCACGGTGCCGCGCCGGATCACCGTCCGACGCCTCAACTGGCGCAGGAGATCCAGATTGATTTGGGGAAGGCCGAGCATCGCGTGGTGTTCACGTCGTCTCAGGCGAGTGGGGAGAGTAGGGGGACCAGTGCGGGCGAATCAGCGTCGTTGAGTGGCAGCGTCGGCGGCGGGGTTGCGCCGGAGGTGTCGCACCTGGGGTGGGGGAGGTGGTATACCTTGAGAGAGCTGGAAGTGGCGACTAATTGGTTGGCTGATGAGAACGTGATCGGTGAAGGTGGGTATGGGATTGTGTATAAGGGTGTTTTGGGGGATGGTACTTGTGTGGCTGTGAAGAACTTGCTGAATAACAGGTATCTATTTGATTAATTTATGCTCTTTTTTATTTTTTTTTTCTGCTCGTCTGTTCTGGTTCGCATTGTGGATTTGATTGTTAGTTTTTGAGAAAATAATTTATGATGCTTTTTTTATTTGACAAAAGTCATTGATGCATGTTTGCTTGCTGAGAAACTATAGGCGAACAGGAACTTTTTTTGAAAGTTGTGTTTGTGTTGTTAGGGTTTTAAAGAATTCGTTACTCACCTCAACTAAGACAAATGGTTGAACTGAACCCTGTTAAGTGATCGGTTTTGTAGTTTGCTCATGTCACACACGGTTGAAATTAGACAATTGAACTTTTCCTTTTCTTTTCTTCTGTCACATATTTTCCGGCACTGCCAAAACAGCGTGTTTGTGTTCTTGTTGAGATGGTTCGGTTGCCCCTTTTTTTTTTTCTCTCTTTTGATTTGATACCTTCTTTGTTGTATAGGGCCATTAATTCTTGGCTTGTCTTGGTTGAAATGTGTGCTGTAAGGTACCTTGATCCTCACAAAAGTGGTTCCTCTTTATAAATTGTAATCCGATGCGTTCAGAAGCAGCGTAGTTTCTGGGGAAGGTGGATTTAAATGTGATACTGAACTGTTATTGTAGTTTATGTTCATTTAGCTCTCTCTCTCTCTCTCTCTCTCTCTCTCTCTCAATAGATAATTTCATTCACTACAATTGCTCCTCTCAATTCCTTTTATAGTGCCCTCTTTCCTCTTGTTTATACCGCGTAGTTACTTAGCAGACTGAATTATTTCTGCAGTTTCTGTCCTTTTATCTTACATGTAACTCTTTGGCCCAGCTAACTAGACTGATGAATTTTCAGGGGTCAAGCTGAGAGGGAATTTAGAGGTGAAGTGGAAGCAATTGGACGTGTAAGACACAAGAATCTTGTTAGGTTGCTTGGATACTGTGTTGAGGGAGCTTACAGGTATGTTGATGTTGATCTTCCACTGGTAAAATAAGCTCTTGGTTTTCAGGCATTGAGAAACATAGACCCTTTGGTCCAGAATTTCCACACCCCCCCCCCCCCCCCCCCCCCCCGGGCGGGGCGGAAATTGAAGGACAATGCAGAAAACACTACCATTTCCGGGTCATTTTCAGCAACCTGAGTTTTCTTTTCTTGAAAATTCAGAAAATGACTTAATTTCCTGAAATTGGCTTGATTTTAATTATTCAAAGTGGGTACCAAAATTTACAACTGGTTTTGTGGGATAGGATGCTTGTGTATGAATATTTGGACAATGGGAATCTCGAACAGTGGCTTCATGGAGATGTAGGTGAAGTGAGCCCGCTGACATGGCAAATTCGTATGAACATTGCACTTGGAACAGCAAAAGGGTACCACCTGATATTCTCGAATTAGCAATTATGAATGTCTTTCCAAATTATGCATACAAATGTTGTTCCATTGGTGCTCCATTTTATCCATATGCTTCTTGCAGAATGGCCTATCTTCATGAGGGTCTTGAGCCAAAAGTTGTTCATCGAGATGTAAAAGCCAGCAACATATTGCTTGATCAGCTATGGAATCCTAAAGTATCTGATTTTGGGCTTGCAAAACTGTTAGGTTCAGAGAGGACTTATGTGACCACTCGTGTCATGGGAACATTTGGGTCAGTTCCATTTCTTCATTTGAATTAGAGGTTTTTGTTGATACTGTTAAGTAATTAGTCACTGTTTTATCAGTTAGTGACGTGAGTACTATTTCTTGGTTTCATCAGTTATGTAGCTCCAGAATATGCTTGCACGGGTATGTTGAATGAGAAGAGTGATGTATATAGCTTTGGAATACTCATGATGGAGATCATTTCTGGAAGAAATCCTGTTGATTATTCTCGACCACCAGGAGAGGTTATTCTCCAATATTATTGAAAATATTTCCGTAGCCCCTTCTTTTATTATGTCCCCCTTGGTTGCTAATGCTTGGAAGTTGATAATTGCAGGTGAATTTGGTCGATTGGTTAAAAACCATGGTCGGGAGTAGAAAATCTGAGGAAGTAGTGGATCCTAAGATGCCTGAGATGCCTGCTTCAAAAGCTCTTAAACGTGCTATTCTAGTTGCTCTTCGATGCGTTGATCCTGATGCACAGAAGAGGCCCAAGATGGGACATGTGATCCACATGCTTGAAGCAGATGACTTGCTACTTCGTGATGTAAATGTCTCTTCCAAGATTCTTATGTTTATCGGACATAGGAACTACGATCTTTCTAATATTGCTTAAATTTCTTACCATTTGTTGTTGTGGTGTTGCTTTTGATCTCCAGGATCGGCAAGTTGGTAAAGAGACTTCCCATCCCCATCATGATTTTCATCAAAAGAATCATGCTTTAGGTGATAAACATCTGGTTAAAGGATCTTCAGAAGCAAGCGAAAGTGAAAGTGGTAAAAGTCACGAAGTGCAAGCTAACAGAAGATAATGCCAGGACAAGATCAGATGACTAACAGCTCAAGTTTGTCGAAGCCATTCAAGTTCATTCTTTTCCCCATAATAGTGCTGAAGCTTTTACCAGCTTGTTCTATCCTTAGAAAGCAGTAACGAGCACCTAGTCTTACTCCCCAGTGAATTACATACATTTTTCTCATCTACCCTGCTCCAAATTAGGATGCATTTGTAAAATTCAAAGAATTCATTCATCATTCTTGTTATAAATCATAACTCAATAATGTTATCTGTGTTTCTGAAACAGATTGCAATGAAAATTCTCAAAAATCTGATTTTGTATCAATCTCTATACTTGATTTTCAGTCATAAAACTTCCCTTTTGCCATTTATTTATCCCATTTTGGATTTATCAGCCTATCAGCATCACTGCCAGCCCCACAGCCAGATGGACTCGGCCATGAGCCCCTTTCCAGCGACTCTGATTGAAGTGAAGTGCTTGGAAATGGAGATATTTTTGTTTTGCTTTTACGTATAGTGCGGGTAACGCAATGTTGCCTGCAAATTTAGCACTTGGTTACAAATTGGGAAAATTACATTTGGCACCGCTAAGTTTCACAGTAATATAATGTAGATGACTATTTGACCTGCACACTTTGCATTACATTTAGTGCGGAAAAAAAAAAAACGAATGAAGAAGTTTAGTGTTTTTTTTTTTTTTTTAATAACATTCATAGAGGCGAGGTGAATAGTCTAAATCGATGATGAAAATGAAATAATATAAACTATTACAAGAAGAAGTCATAAGTGTCACTAGGTGAGATCGGGTCGATGGACTATATGAATTCTCTTTCACCAATTCACCTTATTGAGATTTTTGCTTATCTAATTTTAGTTTTATTAAATCTTTCTTCATAACCTCATGTCAAGTTATTTTGCGCCTACCTACCTTTTTCAATGTAAGAAATAATAACTAATTCATTTCTCCTTACAGGTATACTTTTTTAGACTTACATTTTAAATGCTCTCCTCATGTATGAAAGGCCATCTTTTACAAGATATTTTATTATGAATTGATATCTCTTTTATAGATGATAAATTTTCACAATACTCCCATATAGATAATTTGAACAAATTTTTGGAGCTTTTCAAGAAAAAAAACCTATTTTTAGGGCAAAATGGTGAAAGGGCACTAATTTGAGATGTGTGTTATATTTGAATAATTCTTATTAAAATAATATTATTTCGGGAAAAAAAATCTTGATGTTCCTTCATATTCAAATAATAATAATGACTTTTATGACATTTAAACATAATGATATTGTTTTTTTTTTCTTCTTTTTCTCTTCTTGAATCAAAATTGGGTTGAAGCCAAAATTAATATACTACACACACTTCTTTATCACATTGTTTAAGATCTCCACTCATTTCATTCAATTTACTTTTCAAACAAAAAAGTTCTATGTGATTATTGTATGACAGCGGAGTATGACATAAGAAAACACTATTGCTGTCAAGAAACAATAGAATATGACGCAATAACATTTTATTGGTGTCAACAAGTGTCATTTCAATTGTCTCATAATGATACTTATATTCCATTCATTATTTATCATTTATTATCAAAATATAGTAACAAATACACTGTGCTTTCTTAGATTTATATTGGCTAGTGTCAATATTTTCATTCAAAGTTATCAAAATAATGAAAATTCTAGTGTTTTTTTCTCCCTCTTTCACTTATTAATGGGGTAAAATTCTATTGCTAATAAAAATATAACACGTCATGGGGTTAATTAATATATGAGGCAAGAGATATAATTTCATTAATTTTAAATACTTTCAAGAATGGCCAACATTGTTTTTAAAACAATACAAAATTTTCAAAAGAGGCTCATATATTTTATCCTTATTTTTAATAGATACTGCAATAAAGTTAGAAGAAAAAATTCACATTGAAAATTCATATTTATCCATAATCTTGATTGCAGAAAAAATCTTATATGTTCTAGTGTCATATGTTTAAATGAACTTGTTCCAAAATCAATGTTAACCATTTGTTTTTAAAATACTTTATTTTGTTTTTGTATAGAAATAGAATATCAACATATGACCCTACCCTAGGATGCCTTACACCCTTTTAGATCCCTTTAGACCCTATGGACGGTGAGAATTTTGACCTTTGGCATAAAAGTTATTTATGATGAAGAGTAAATAATATTTTATTCTTTGTATAATGTGACATATAAGTATTTAATCAAGGTATTATAAAAAAAATGCTTAAATAATTATTTTTGGGAAGTTGTTGAAGATGCTCGTGATCAACTGAGGATGAACAATAGATACTTACACAACACAAAATACACAGACATATATTACCCTTAAGGTTAGCTCCACTAGACATCGGCATGCTACAATGGTTCTTAGTAATAGAAGATTTTGGATTCAATTTTACGAGAAGGTTATTTTTAAATTTATGGGGAGTGAGTTGCGGAGCCCATCACATTCTCCCTCAATTTGTTGTCGCCTATAGGTGTCTAAAAGGAAAAGTAGTTTTGCTCACAAGCCTTCAAATTCCAATATGTGCGCTATGGTTAAAAGTTAGCATTTTCGTTCGTACATAGCATCCATACAACCACTCTTATGTTTTTCTATTCTTAATAAAAAATTCTTTCCTAAAATTTAATTTCTAAATGATTTTACTGTCTATAAATATGAAAGATTTTATTTAAAAAAACAATTCAATAGTCAAAACCCTAAACTCAACCTAATCGCTCTCCCCCCCCCCCCTCTCACAACCTATCTATTCTCTCCTCTCTCTCTCTCTCTCTCTCTCTCTCTCTCTCTCTCTCTCTCTCTCTCTCTCTCTCAAGGCCTCCTCTTTTTGTCTCTTTAAGAAGGAGGAGCAGTAGTACCCCTCTCAATGAACGTGAAGTTCCTACTTACAATTGTTGCACCACCACACCTAGCCAGTTTCAATAAAGTTCATCATTTTACCCATCTCTCTCTCTCTCTCTCTCTCTCTCTCTCTCTCTCTCTCTCTCTCTCTCTCTCTCTCTCTCTAAATTGGCATTATCGAGCACCTTTCGCCACCATAGTCGAGCACCTTTGTAACGACCCGAATAATAATGGGATTTAAATAATAAAGAGGAAGGGAAATGGACACAATAACGGAAGGAGGAAGTCGACTTCGTCGACGAATACAGGTGATTCATCGACGAAGGTATAAGATAATTCGTCGACGAATACAGGGGATTCGTCGACAAGGGTTTAAGAGAATTCATCAACAAAGACTGAATTTTGTCGACGAAGAAATACCAAGAGAGGTTTGAACCAACTAAATTTCCTCGACGAATTTATTAAAGGATTCGTCGACGAATGACGTGGCTTATCGACGAATTCCCTGCTCTAAAAATATCAAAATCCAGATTTTAACTTTTAAACGAAGCTAACTCTCCCCTCTCTCTCTCTCTCTCTCTCTCTCTCTCTCTCTCTCTCTCTCTCTCTCTCTCTCTCTCTCCCCTTAGGTTCTCTCTCTCTCTTTCGTCGATTTTGGGCTAAATTTACGCCGGATCGACAATTTGAAGTCACCATGACGCTCCTGGGGGAAGTTCTGTCCAAATTTTTCGGAGCAAATCGTTGGTGAAAGCAAGTTAAAAATCATCCCTGAGTTGAGGTAAGGCTTTTTAAGCCAAATTTGGTCTTGCAATAGTTATGAGAAATGATGTACGCATGAAAATACTAAAGTTTAATACTGGGAGTTTTCATTTTCAGGGTATTGATCAGGAAATCCTACGGGTGTTAGACTAGATTATTTTGGGGGCTTTCTCAGTAGTCAGGTAAGGGGATAAACTAAGCTAGTTCTTTTGAGAATATATATATATATATATATATATATATATATATATATATATATATATATAGCATTTGATTTCAGGAAAGTAAATATGTTTACATATATATGATTTATATTTGGAAAAATACTATTGAAAATGATGGTATGTTGAATATGTGAAAAATTTGTTAGTGTGGCATGAGTATAAAATATTACGAAATACTATTTTCTGGAATGGGATTATAATACGGACTTTTATAATGGGAAAAAATCGGCGTACGGGCCGAGATTTTTATGATATGTTTGCCAGCGTACGGGCCGTGCTATGATGTGATGTGCCAGCGTACGGCCTGTGCTGTGATATGTTTGTCAGCGTACGGACCATGCTATGATGTGATTTTCCAGCGTACGGGCTGTACTATGATATGTTTTACGGCATACAGGCCATGCTATGATGTGATTTGCCAGTGTACGAGCTGTGCTATGATTTGCCGGTGTACGGGCCGAACTATGATAAAATGTGTAATACCGGCGTACGGGCCGATGATTTTCATGATATATGTATATATGCAAAATGATATGATTGATCTGATAATTAATGATATGAGATATCCATGTATCACAGTTTTAATATATGTTATATGATATCAGAATCTGGTTGGCTTGGTCTAGGCTAACATTTGCACGGTATCGTTGCTATGTGTCCATGGTCTTTGTGATCATGATATTTGTGTTAATGCCATTGTACGGAGTGGTGTGAGATTGGATGGTTGATGTCGTTTTTAAGAAGTGTGTGATCGCCCCTGGTGTACGGACCAGGTGAGGCATATCCATCAGACTTACAGACTGTACTTTTGACTTGGTAGTGGTCGGCCAACCATTGTCAAGTCCCTCCTTCGGGCCACACAACCCAGTCATGTGGGGGTAATACATGACAACAGTCAGCTAACCTACTAGGAATGTTTTTATGTTACTATTATTATATAAGATGAGATATGTTATGAAAATGCAGTATGTTCTGCCATGATTTGATGTATATATGTTTTCCTAGATTTGAAAAAACAGTTACAGAATATGTTATGTATGGTATATGTAGAACATGGAATACTCATGTTGCCACACACTGGTATTAGTTTATTTCACTTACCGAGAGGTGCCTTACCCCAAAATTTTATAAACTTTTTAGGAGCCCAAGATAGGAGAGCGGGAAAAGCCCCGCCGAACTAGAGCTATTGTCTGCCCTTTTTGAAAGGTAAGTTTTAGTACGGACAGTGGATTTTTGTGGGAAGTGTCCCTAGATTTTGTTTCTTTTGGGATGTATATACTGAAATACAGTGGACGTAGTGACTCTAGTATTTATAGTAATGTGATGGATGTTTTGAATTTATTTTATTGTGATGATATGTTTCCTACTGCTTAGGCTTCCATTATGTGTTCTGATGTATCCCTGGTACCCACAGGTGCAGGTAGATTATGATCTACTAATCTGAGATTTGTGATATTGATTTTATTTAGAAAAAAAAATGTGGAAATTAAGCAGGTCATCACAACCTTTGAGATGACAATTAATTTCATTTAACTATATTTTGAAATCGTATTTTAAAACTCAATATTTTATTTAAAAACTATAATTCCACTTTGTAGAGCTCTTAGGAGAGAGAGAGAGAGAGAGAGAGAGAGAGAGAGAGAGAGAGAGAGAGAGAGAGAAAACCAAAATCTAAAAAAACCAACATTTTATTATCCAAATGTTGATGCTCTTTTATTGAAAATAAAATTTTTGTTGGGTCTAAACTTCTTAGGGTTTTGACTTGTAAGTGTTTTAATGACTCACACAAATGCCCTTTTCATGGAATAGCATGAGCAAATGCGACCAGAAGTGCCAAAGAACAATGAAATATGTCTACCTCAAGAATGGACGTATTGATGAAGTAAAGATAGGGCATTTAGTCTCCCAATCCTGTGTCATAGCTAGCTACTATTTTTTTGTTGCAAAAAGAAAAAAAAATGTTGACGCCGGATTTTGTCTGGGGTGCTGACGAAGAGGGAATGATGGTCTCCATACAAGAAAGAAAGGGGTTTTGATGAAAAAGGGGTAAAAATAGTTTAAAAAGGATTTGCCACCTTCTTTTTTTGAAAACTCAAGGAAAACAAAGAAAGACCTTGCAAAAATGTTTGCAAAAATTGGATTTTGAGTGTAGGAGTATGTAGTGACCCGAAAATTTAACCTGCTAAATATATTAAATATGCTCTGATACCACCTGTAGCACCACAACCCACCACGTGGGCTCGAAATGCTAGTAAAACTTATAAGTCTCTCTAATGCCACACACACACACACACATACACACACACATACACACACCATACAACGGAAATACTAAAACATCAAAACACTTTACCAGAATTCTAACTGTTCTCAAATACATACATACTACTACCTGTCTATATAATACAACCTGTTAGCTTTGGTATATTTCCAAGAGGGGGGTGAATTGGGTATTTAAAATTTCTCTCCTAGGTTCAACTAATCTAGCAATAGTATTACTCAACTTAGAGTCTATCTAAGCACATACCAATACCCCAACAGAATGACACTGAGCAGATATATAAAACAGATGCAGTAGACTCAGTATTTTCAAATCATTCACAATATTTAAAGCATGCACAACATTCATATAACTATTCAAATATAAACATACATGTGCATAAATTAAATTGCACAAATATAAAGAGTATATGGAAAGAGAGAACCGACACAAGATATGTTATCGGGGTTTGACCAACTGTGCCTACGTCCCCGCCTTGCCTTACCAGCGCAAGGATTTCACTAATGCTCACTTAACGGGTGGAGCGGCACGGTTACAACTAGGTCAATTAGCGGGGCTGACCTCAACCTACACCTTACCAGGATGGTGCACCTAACTTTCCTAACCGGGTCTAAGCCAATCTGGGACTATTTACCAAGGCTAGTCTCCGTCTTCAGGCCCGTGCCTAGAATACAACAAATTTAATATAAATTGCATACAAGTAAAGTGCTTCTTATTCTAAGCAAATTTGCACCAATATATTCAACCAAATAATGCACTCACATATGATATGAATTAAAGCTCAATGTGAGAATGTGTATTTTTCACTAAAAAATTATTTCTCAATAAAGACCAAGTGTGAAAAATTATTTTCTTACTAACAAGAGTAAGAGACCTTCCAAGCAAAGATATTAAAATAAAAATATGCTCAAGATACTCTTTTCAATATGTTAGGAGTTTCCCCAAAACCTAGTTTTTCAAATAAAGCTTAGGGGAATTAGGATTCTTGCTCAAATATAATTTTGCAATGAAGAATATATGAGCCTTTAAAGTCTTACAATATGTTTGCAAGATTCACAAGCAATAAACAAGTTTTTCTCCAAAAATTTTATTAATGAAAATATATGGAGAAAACTTAGGATTTACTCTCAAGGTAATGATTTTGAAAACAATGGAATATGAGAGTATAAGTAATATGATTTGTAAAAATAAAATGCCCAAGATAAAGAATACTCTCTTAAAAATAATTTTTCGAATATATAACAAAGAGAGGATGAAAAACAAGCTTACGAAGATGAAAAAATGATATAAAAATTTGAGAGGATTTTCTAACTAATCATTTTGCTAATTTTGAGTTATGAGGGGGTATATATAGACTTCTTAGAAAATCTAACCGTTAGGGACATATTAGTCATTTTTAGAAAAGGTTAACTGAGGTTAATAAATTTTAACAGTGTTTTTAACCTCGGTAAAATTCGCCAGCACAAGAGCACTAGTCAAACAAACTTAAGGTTTGGTTGACCGAGTGGCTGGGTTCGGTCGACTGGGAGAAATTTGAACTAGAAGGATGGTCGATCGGACTGGAAGGGTTCAAGGGCAATTTTCTAAATCCACGCGGTTCGATCGACCGGGTCAATTTGAGCTACGAGGTTCGATCGACCAGGCGGTTGGCAATTCCCACGTGGGGGTTCGGTCGACCAGGGCATTGCCTATATATTTCTAGTAGGTCGACCAAGCGGTCAACTTGTTGACCCAAGGAGGTTCGTTCGACCAGGCCTTGCCTATATACTTCTGATCGGTTGACCAAGCGGTCAATTTTTGACTCGGTGGGGGTTCGGTCGACCGAAGATCTTAGTGTAACTGAGTTCAGTCGACCGAACATGCCAATTTCGGCATTTTCGATCCTTTTCTTTTTAAAATGTTTTCCCTATTCATATGATAATCAACTTAATTTTAATAGGGCACTCTTTTATGCATTGCATGGGGGACCTAAGGTTAGTCTAGGTCTTTCTAAGGACACCAAAAAAATCTGGCGTCAGTCAACCAAGGGTGATCCCTAAGGTCCTGTGGCTCCCTATGTTCAGTTTATGGTCATGTTGAGTTTTATTCATATCATGCATGCAGATGCAAATATATTATAGACCAAATTGAAAAACTAAATGCAATACAAGTGAAATTTAAATGTCTTTAATCTTCTTTGCTCTTGTGACTTCCTTGGAATATGTCAGCTAATGTACATGTCCTTCGAGTTTCTTATGGCTTACATTTTCAGTCTCCTTATGTGTGCGCTAACATATCAAGTCTGCTCAAATACTGGATACACACATAAGAAACTTGCTGTTTGTCATTATCAAAACCAGGGATCAGACTCAAAAAATCAACAATTTCCCCCTTTTTGATGACAAACGTACCACAACAAAATGAGGTTTAGCCTGAAAAGGCTCCCCCTAAGAATATGCATAAATTAAATTTAAGCAATATGGCTCAAGCATAAATACCAAAGAAGACATTTCAACTTATATGCATTCAGTTTTTAGCAATAAGGCGCAAATACATACATGCATACAGCTCAGATACTTATCCCATTTAAAATATTGTCCTTAAAAAAAATTTCCCATTTAATCCAACATTTTGCTCATATAAAAAGTTTTCCTCCTTTCGACATCAGCAAAAAGGGTCAAGTATAAAGATTTGTCATTTAAAACAAACTTAGCAAAAGAAAACTCCCCCTTTTTCAAAAATTTTTACCCCCTTTTTAACGTTTAAGCACGAAACATTCTTCTCTTTTTATTATATAGTATTTGGGCATATAAAACAATTTTAAAGATATATCATTTTAGGCACAAAAGCAAGAAAATGTGATATGTATCATTTAAAATCATTTCTTGCCATAAGAATATAAATATATATAAGTAAATAAATATATATATATATATATATATATATATATTCCCCTCATGATTATCAATGAATACTGGGGGCTTATGCTTGCTGAAAAAGAAACTTCAATTTAAAAGTCAAGCAAGCATTATTTTTCTAGTTTATCATTTAAGTACAAATCACTAGGTATAACTAGAAAAACGCAACCACAGTGATCCTAAAGATTTATCAATCACATGCAAGATCATATGGCAAAATTAAAAACCATGTGACAAGTATTATATTTTTTACTTAAGGTTTTTAATAAACATAACAGTCAAGCACATGCCACGATAATTTCAAAACACATCTAAGCCTACAATACTAGTGAGCATAGCAAGAGAAGAGTTTAGTTTAAGATGCTCCACCTTTCAAATTGAATTCAAGCTTAGATGAAACAAACTGCTTATACTTAATATGGATTAATTTCATTAAGTATGCCAAGTAGTATAAGTAATCATCATTTTTTTAAGTCTTTTAAAAACGAATATACTGGATTAAGATTTATTCATTCTATCGTTTGACCAGTATAATCATCCCTATAGGTCACACATGCATCAGAAAATATAAATTAAGGTATGAGATAAAGCACCTAACCAAGAACAATCCATATCAAAACATAGAACTTTTGAAGTGGGATATGATGTTTAGGGTTCTTAGAAAAGCCTCAATATTCAAAAAGTAAAACATAATGCATATGAATTCTTTTATGCTCTTTCTCGAGGGATGGAGCTGAGCTCCTCTAACTATTCGATGATTATGCTATGATGAAATTTTGATATTTCTATTTAAGTTTTCACTCATCATTTCAAAAATATTTTAATATTTTTATCATCATAATTATCTATGTACATGGATTTGTTTTGGGAATATTCCACCAAAATTTTGACAACATGCTGACTATAAATTAAACATTTCCTAAATTTTTATGCACCAAGAGCAGATAGATTCAAACAATCAATTTAAAACAATTCAGTTTGAGCATGCGAGAACCTATTTTTACTACCAGCATACAATACACAACATATTGTATCAGCCATGCAGTTGGCGTTCCATACAAGCATGCAAGTAAATAAGTTTCTGCAATAGCCTTACAGATGGCGTTCCATGCAATCCAGTATTATCAAATAGAATATTCAATAACAGTTCACAATATTGGATAATCACAAATCACTATCCATCAAGATATAATATGAACATTGAACAACAATGGATAGTTATGAGTTTAGTGTTGTGTTGCTTTTCATAAAGGCATATGGAAATATAATAATGAGAGCATTCAAAAGAGTCATGAAAATTTGAAAAGAAATGCTCCCCTTGAGTTATGCACTTATTCATTTTTTGTCTTTTTCATCTCCAAATATTTTAGCCAAGGTTCCTAAGATTTTCAATGAATTTAGACTTGGCATGAATGCTTTAGGTTTATCGAACCAAAAAGTCACAATGAATATTCATTGAGGTAATAAGCCTATGTCTGCATCTTTTCTTATGAAATTCAATATGTGTGAGGCGCAAGTTGGAATGACTTTCGATTTTAATTACATGTGCATAGGTGTAATGACCTGCTTATCTAATCATATAATAAAACATATTTAATAGTAAGATCAACCCGAACCCATGGGTAATAGGGACACATCTGACATTCACAGCGAAAACCTAAGCAGCAGTAAATATAAATCACATTCTCATAACCATAAAATGAATAATACCAGAGTCAGATACATTCCCAAAATACTTTGTTTATATATAATCTCAAAAAATACAAAAAATATTTACATATCTAGGAACCCACAACATAAATTTCCTGTCCCTAGATCAAAACTTACCCTCCTAGCGGGGTAGTATCAATCTATCTCAATGGCAGCCTCGATCTGTCGGCCTTTCTGGGTTTCCTGAAAAATTATTTAAGTTTGTGGGGTGAGACACTTCTCAGTAAGGAAAAATAAACTAAATACAACTGTGTGGCAACATGAATATTTAGTGTTATAATACATATACAATACATTTCATATGCTAGAAAACATTCATCATAACATACTGAATAATTATATACTTTCATAATTTCTAATAAGTCATACTGATCATGAAATGTCTGATATAACCGATAATACTGCAATTTACCCAGGATGTATAGCTAGTTAATGTCATGTATTACCCCACATAACAAGTTGTGCAGCCTGAGGGCGGGACCCGACAATGGTTGGCTGACCACTGCCAAGTCAAAATTTTCTGTAAGTACGATGGGCCCGCCACACCTTGGTCTGGATTGCTAGGTGGATGTCTACAACTCTACATTGAAACCCACATCGATTATCCATCTCCCACCCCCTCTACTTGCAAGGGCGGTTAACACAAGTCTGAACATAATAATCTGATCTGTATAGCTATGGTACCGTGCTCTTGAAACTGAACTGAACTATCATCCGGGTTCTGATAACATATAATACATGATAATATATAGTTTAACGTAAGTAGATTGATAGCATTTTCTGTAATAACATAAATACATACGACCTTGTGCCAATTACTTTCATATCTGCAGCCTTGCGCCAAACATTCATAAATACAGCCTTGCGCTGAAATCATACATAATACACGGCCTTGCACCGGCTATCAATCACGTCCTTGCACCAAAAATTTCATACTTATCATTCTGAATAAATAATTCATTTATCATGTATTTTGAAATCATAATGTACTGCATTATTTCATAATCTCTGAAAACATACCTTATTCGTAAAATTGCCATAATATAATACTTTCCACGTAAAATAATATTCATGCCATACAATGCTGAATAAAACCATACATTCTATTCTAAAATCATATTTTCTGACATTTCATAATATATATACATTTCAATATAATAGCAGTATTTTCTCAAATATGCATTTTTACCAATCTACTCATATATATATATATATATATATATATAATACATGCTTCCTGAAAATTAATTTGCTAATAAATAATAATAATTTGCATGAAAAATGACTGCTTTAGTTTATTCCCTTACCTGATTATTGAAAAGAAATCCCCTAAAAATTCACTAGTCTTGCACTTGCAGGGTTCTCCATTCAACACCCTGAAAATGACAACTCCCATAACCAAACTTTAATATTTTTTCGTGAATAACATATCCTATAACTATGGGAAGACCAAATTCTGAATAAATAGCCTTACCTTGAATCAGGGAAGAATTCCAAACTAGCCCCACTGACGATCCACTCTAGCAGATATGTAGAGAACTTCCCCAGGAGTGTCGTGGTGGCTTCAGGTCATCGAACTGGCATAAATCCAGCCTTAACTTAGAGAGAAGGGATGAAAACCAAAGAGGAGAGAAAGGAGAGGGTTTCTGTGCAAAAATCAGCTGAAAAATCACGTTTAGGGCTATTTATACACTGGCTATAAGAACCCGAACCATGATAGGTGGGTTTAATTAAAATAAGAGAGGGGCAAATTGGGAATTTATAAGGCTTTGTCGATGAAGCTAGGGTTCGTCGATGAAATCCATGTACGTATTGTCGAAGAAATTCAGAGGCTCGTCAATAAGGAGAAGCTAAGATATTTTGAAAAATCGGTAATATCAAGATTCGTCGACGAATCCATCGTCTCGTCGACGAGCTGACTATATGGCCTCGTTGACTAGGAAGCCATTCGTCAATGAGGGCAGCCGGGTTAGAGGAGCTATAAATATCTTTTTCATTACTTCTTAGCTAAGAAATCTCACTTTCTCTCTCTATCTGTCTAGAAACTCTTCCTACTCTCTCTCTCTCTCTCTCTCTCTCTCTCTCTCTAGATTTCTTCGCCGTTCATCGCGAGAATCGTTAATCTGAGGTTACCACGAGGATCGTAGGAGGATTCTCTACAAGTTCTACAGATCGGATTTTCGGTTCGGCCATTTTCGGGTTTTGACGTAAAATCGAGGTAAGGCTTGGTTTTCAGTTCTGATTTGGTAGTTTTGTAGAGAACAATGTTGTGAGTATATTCTGTATTGTTAGTTGTAGGTTTTGGAACTCGGTTCACTGTTTAGGGGCCTTAGAGTTCAGGATTGGTCGTTTGGGGGAAAGATAATGGGAGTTGTGTTTACATCAGTTATTTTTAAAATCGAACTCGGTGGAACTATGGTACACGGTCCTGTGTGTGTTTTGAATAATCATTTGGGGGGGATCTAATGGGGAAAACTCTGGGTTTTTCATGATTACAGTTTTGGGAAAAAGGGGACGATGGGCTGCATCCTTGGTTTTTGTTGAAAACCAAATGTATATGTTGATTTATACTGTGTTATAGGGATGGTCGGGCCTTGACTTGTTTAAAATGTATGTGTTTGGAAAACCATGATTTTAGATTACCAAATGGGTGTGGTTTGTTTGGTTATATGAGTATGCCTGTTTATGTTGTGTTTGGTTGAAATGCGAGTAGGAACGTGGTTCTGAATTTGTTCCAGGTACTGAGAGTGTCCGGATCTATATCCGAGGGTGTATGAAATCACTAGCCATGGGTTAGCAAAGTGTCCGACTCTATATCCGAGGGCGTGACCCTATCCCGGCTAATCACCGAAGGGTGTGGATCCAGCAGTTTAGCACCAGTACGATGTCATGAGAGTCTGGGACTAGTCATGTGCAGGTGGCGCCATGTTCGTGGGTTGGCTACAAGCCAACGCCGTATGTCGTGGGCCCGCTTTAGGCCGAAGGGTGTGACAACACCGGGATTGCTGATTATGTGTGTGTGCGTGTATGCACTGTTGTGAAATTAGTACTAGAACTATATTTAACTACGTGTATGTTGCATCATGATAACACTCAAATGTCAGACACCGATATAACCTACATTCTTCCTTACTAAGAGATGTCTCACCCCTGCTGTACGTACATATTTTTCAGGTCCTTCGAGTAACCGGAACTAGCGTCCTTGTGTTAGGAGCGTAGTGACCGGTGTATTATGGGTAACACTTTGATAAGTGCTAGGACTTGTGTTTTGTGGGTTGCCATTTTGAGACATGTTGGGCACTCAATTGTATGTAGTATGATAGAGCCTTGTTTTTGCTCTTGTATAGACTCTGGTATGGCACCATGCTTGTATAGGAAGACCTTTTTCGTTACGTATATTCTGTTATGTTTGGATGTGTATAGGGTGCCTAGAAACCCTACGGGGTCGGACCCTCATCCTTTGTACTGTATCTTTGGATGTTTTATTGGATACAGGGACAGGTTAGGTTACATTTTCACCCCTGGGTCCCATTTGCAGGTTCGGGGTGTGACAGCTTGGTATCAGAGCTAACCAGGTTGTTAGGTCTTGTAGACTTGGTTAGGCTTAGCTGTGAGTACATACCAGAGTATAGGATGTTGGATATGGGTAGTATTGGTTGAGGATTGTTCTGTTGCTAGACCGGGATTTGTCGGCTGTATTCTGTGTTTTTCCTGGAATGACGATTCCAGTAAAAGCAAGGCAGACCATTGATGACTTTCGTGTTGGTGTGGTAGGACGGACCTGAACCTGGCAGGGAGTAGTTAACATGATATAATTGTGTTAACTATATGTGTTGTAGGGATACTGATAGATTCCTATTGTGTTTCAGAATGGAACCCAAGAATAACAACCTAGGAAGTGGCTCCAAGGAAACTGCGAATGATGAGTCTCCATCTGTGCCTCGAGGTTTGACGAGGTAGGTTTTACGAGAAATCGGGTGGAGTGTGAGGAGATGCGAACGCTCTCCTATTGTTGCGGGGCGCACCATTGAAAGGTTCACACGCATGCATCCTCTGACGTTCTATGGGGGACATGACCCAGCGATAGCAGAGGACTAGGTGGAAAATATTGAGGATTTTGGAGGTCCTGCACTGCACGGATAGGCAGCGAGTCCTCTATGCTACCTTCTAGCTATCTGGGGAGGCGGGTCGATGGTGGACTGTAGTGAATCTACTGGAGAACCAGAGGGGTGGTCCTGAGGAGATGTCGTGGAGCCGTTTCAAGGAGGTGTTCTTTGACAGATACTTCCCAACTTCAGTACATGATGTGAAGGCGGATGAGTTTTCTGCTCTGACTCAGGGAAGTATTGTAGTGACCCGAAGAATAATAGCATTTTAAATATTAAGAGGGAGAGAAAATAGAAACAGAAACAGAAGGAGGCCTTCGCGTTCGTCGATGACATTGCATTTTGGAGATAATATTAAATAATCATAAATTCAGGAAATTGCCCAGCTTCGTCAATGAACACAGGGTCTCGTCGATGAAGGTCTTCAGAATTTTGTCGACGAACATAGGGCTTCGTTGACGAGAAAATACCGAGAGACGGTTCGGGCTGCTCTGAATTTTTTTGACGAACACAGGGTCTCGTCGACGAATTTTGTGAAGGGCTCATCGATGAGGTGACGTGTCTCGTCGACGAACCAGGCCCTATAAATAGCTAAAAACTGGGATATTTCTCATTTTCACCACGCCTCTCTCTCTCCTCTCTCTCTCTCTCCCTTCTCTCTTCATTTTCGGCCCCACCAATCTCCGGATCGACGATCCGAAGCTACTACGACGCTCCTGGCGGAGTTCTCTGCAAGACTGTCGGAACGGATCGTCAGGAAAACGAAGTTGGATTTCATCCTAAATTCAGGGTAAGGTCTTTTATCCAGTTTTTGACTTCCTGCTAGTTATAGAAAATGATATAGGCGGAAAAATACTGATGTTTTGTTCAGACAAATGTTGGTTTCAGGGTGTTTTGTAGAAGGCCCTGCGGGTGTTAGGCTTGTATTCCCTAGGGGCTTTCCAGTAGTCAGGTAAGGGAATGCTAGGAAATTTCTAAATATTATACAGTGTATTTATTTATGAAAATTATGTATTTCAATATGGTTGGCTTGTGATTATGTATATGGTACGGGGATATGTTTTACGAATTTAGTTTCCTGATTTTATGAATTTCAGTATTATGGTTATACAAACTTCAGTATGATGACCTTACGGATTTCAGTACCATGATTTTATGAATCTCAGTACCATGATTATACGAATTTCAGTATTACGAATATGCAGTTCCATGTTATGATTATTCAGATTTCAGTACGTTATGCAGCATCATGGTTATTTCAGTTCTTCAGAATCATGGTAAATCAATTAGTTATGTATAGAAATATATTATATGATATCAGACCCTATTGGACATGCAGCTATAGAGCACGGTACCGTTGCTACAGATACTATGTTACTTTACGAGTGCAACCACCTATTCAGATATACGTGGTACGGTCGACCACCTAAGCCCTAGAAGAGGTTAGGCTCCCCATCCAGATATGGGTTGAGGTGGGCAGGTCGACTGACGGAGTTTAGTGATTTATTCCTAGTTGGCCAGCCAGGGTAAATCCAGCCTACGGGCCGCACAACCTCGTCATGAGGGGCATGTCATGACACAGATAGCCACAGGGAATAGTTTCAGTTACTATTACTTACGTATTGATTTATAGAAACGGTGATCCTACTTATATACATTAGAAGTATTTTGAATTATAACCATAATACTAATATGTCAAGCAATAGGGAAAAGGGGTAGTGTACTTTATTATTTGTGATGTACTTTTATACTCAGTTATTCATGTTTATATGAAACAGATTTCATGATATATATATATAGTAACTCATTTGCCACACATTAGTAATAGCATATTTCTTCTTACTGAGCGTTGGCTCATCCCAGTGTTGAAATATTTTTCAGGTGATCCAGGTAGGCGAGCAGATCAGACTCGCAAATAAAGGGGCGTCTGTAGTGCCCTATTAGAGAGTGAGTATCATTTTTGGGAGCGTTTTTGTATATCCCAGTATAGTTGAGGGAATTTTTGAAAGACAGTTATATGTGTATATTTTGGGAAACATAGTAGTACTCTGGTATTGGTTTTGTATTATATATAATGGTTATGTTTGTATAATTTTGCTTCCTGCTGCTTAGGTTAATATCATGGTATCAGAGTATGTTATTTGCCATTTGAAAAAAATCAATTTACAGGTCGTTACAAGTATGATGGTGCAGGGTTACGCAACTCATTATAAAGCTATCCCAATTTGCGTTGTGTTTGATCTCAACCGAGTATGAGAATACTCAGAGATTCGAGAAGGGCTTGAGGAAGGATATACACAGATTGGTGGGTATGCTTCAGATCCGCGAGTTCTTGGTTTTGGTCGATAAAGCCACAGTGATTGAGATCGGTATCCGAGAGGATGAGGTGAATCAGGAATCGAGGAAGAGGACAGTACCTTTTGGTTCTAAGTTAGGATCCCTTCAGGGATCGGGGAAGAAGAGGACCAAGGGCTCGGGTGTCAGAATACCGAGCACCAGGGTTCTCAAAGGAACTATACTAGTGGTCTTTGTGCTAGATGCCACAGATGGAACGAGGGTGAGTACCGGTCATTTAGGGGTAACTTCTACAACTGTGGCCAGTCAGGTCACATGATTCGTGATTGTCACCCACCAAAGTTAGATATGCCTGCATCCGGTGTGAACCGAGGGAGCAATCATATATCTTGGTGGACCGTTCAGGTGAATATAGCTCCGACCAGAGTATACTCTCATACTTCAGCGGACGCTGAACATGCGGGGAACGTAGTGATAGCTACCTTATTATTGCTTTCAAATAAAGCTTTTGTTTTGTTTGATTCAGGTGCAACCCATTCGTTTATATCTGTGAGTTTTGTTGGAAGGTGTGGGGTTGAGACCCAAGTCATGAACGAGGTGTTATCTGTTACTAGACCATCTAGGAGTATATCATTCTGTAGGAGGATGTTGGAAGACTGCCCAGTGGTAGTTCAGGGGAAGCTGCTACCAGCGAACCTTGTGGTATACGACATGTTGAGGTTCGATGTCATCTTGGGGATGGATTGGATGTTCTCCAGTTATGTTGTGATCGACTGTCGTAGGAAGGTGGTGGTTTTCATACCTCCTGGGGAGCAGGAGTATGAATTCGTGGGATCGTGTGTGCGTTTGATGCCATAGGTTCTATCGGCATTGCAGGCGAGGAGGTTACTTTTGGACGAATGTCAGGGGTACCTAGCTTATGTGAAGGAACTGCTGTGGGATGAGTTGAGACTCGAGGATATTCGGGTAGTCAGTGAGTTCCTATATGTGTTTCTAGATGATTTACCCGATTTACCTCCGGAACGTGAGGTGGAGTTTGTTATAGAGTTACTACCTAGCAAGGCACTGATCTCTAAAACTCCGTACTGGATGGTTCCAAAAGAATTTCGGGAGTTGAAGGAGCAGTTGTAGGAACCATCGGACAGGGGTTCCATTTGACCTAGTGTTTCGCCCTAGGGAGCTCCAATATTGTTTGTGAAGAATAAGGACGGGTCGATGTGTATGTGCATTGATTACTATGAGATTAATAAGGTAACTGTGAAGAATCGCTACCCTTTGCCTCGTATAGATGACCTTTTTGACCAGTTTTAGGGTACGCAGGTCTTTTCAAAGATTGATCTACGGTTAGGGTATCATTAGGTGAGGGTTCGATCTGAAGATGTTGCGAAAATGGCTTTTCGAACCAGATACGGCCACTACGAGTTCTTGGTTATGCCTTTTGGGTTGATGAATGCTCCAGAAATATTTATGGACCTTATGAATAGGGTTTTCCATAAGTACCTGGACCGGTTCGTAGTGATGTTCATTGATGATATTTTGGTATACTCGAGGAGTTCGGAAGAGCATGAGAGTCATCTGAGGTTAGTATTACAAATTCTACAGGAGAAGAAACTGTATGCTAAACTGAAGAAGTGTGAATTCTAGTTGAGTTAGATTGCATTCTTAAGTCATGTGGTGACTGGTGACGGTATATCAATTGATCCTAGCAAGTTCGAAGCAGTGGTCGACTTGGCCAAGCCGAAGAATGTGCAGGAGGTTCAGAGTTTTCTGGGACTGACGGGTTATTATCGTCGATTTGTGGAAGGTTTTTCTAAATTTTCTGGGCCTCTAACTCGATTGACCATAAAGGGAGTAAAGTTTGAGTGTACCAGCGATTACGAGCAGTGTTTTCAGGAGTTGAAGCACCGGCTGGTTACTGCTCCAGTTTTGACCATTCCTTCGGGGGATGGTGGGTTTGAGATTTATAGCGATGCGTCTCTAAAAGGTTTGGGATGTGTGCTTATGCAACGGGGTAAGGTAGTAGTGTATGATTCTCTGCAAATGAAGGAATACGAGAAGAATTACCCTACGCATGATCTAGAGTTGGCTGTTGTTGTATATGCACTGAAGATCTAGCGACACTATTTATATGGTGTGCAATGCAAGATCATTATAGACCACAAGAGCCTCAGGTTTTTCTTTACGCAGAAGGAGTTGAATATGAGACAGAGTCGGTGGCTTGAGTTGATCAAGGACTACGATTGCACCATTAGTTATCACCCAGGGAAAGCTAATGTGGTGGCTAATGCGTTGATTCGGAAGTCAGAACCAATGGCTGTATCTGCACTTGTAGCTTAGCATCACATCAAACGAGATTTGGAGAGCTTGGGTATAGAGTTGGTGTCTGGGGATCATCAGGCTTTCTTTGCTAGTTTGGTGGTCCAGCCGACTTTGTTTGAGCATATAAAGGCCGCACAGGCTAGTGATGCGGAGTTGGCAAAGGTTAGGGAAAAGGTACAACAGGGACTAGCTACAGAGTTTAACATCTCTGAAGGAGGTGTATTGAGGTTTGGGACTAGGCTATGTGTTTTGAATGATGATGAGATCAGAAGGATGATTCTAGAAAAGGCGCATCGTTCTTTGTATACGGTACATCCTGGTAGCACAAAGATGTATCGAGACTTGCGCAAGACCTTCTGGTGGTCTAGTATGAAGAGGTGGATTGCTCAGTTCGAGAAGCATTGTTAGACGTGTCAGCAGGTGAAAGATGAACATCAGAGGCTAGCAGTACCGTTGCAGTCTTTGCCTATTCCGGTGTGGAAATGGGAGCATATTTCCATGAATTTTGTGACCGGATTGCCGCCAGCACTTCGTGGGCAGAATGCTATTTGGGTAATCGTGGAAAGATTGACGAAATCTGCTCATTTCATACCGATGAAGGTTAGCTATCCTTCGAGTAGGCTAGCAAATATGTATGTGCATGAGATTGTGATAATTCATGAAGTACCGGTGTTCATTGTATCAAATCAAGACCCAAGGTTTACTTCTCGATTCTGGACGAGTTTGCAGGAGGCACTGGGGATGAAGCTTACTTTCAGTACTGCGTTCTACCCCCAGGCTGATGGACAGTCGGAGAGGACGATACATATCTTGGAAGATATGTTGCGAGCTTGTGTGTTAGACTTTGATGGTAGTTGGATACCGTTTATGCCACTAGTGGAGTTCACTTATAATAACAACTTCCAGGCTAGAATTAGGATGGCACCGTTCGAGGCTTTGTATGGTCGGAGGTGTCGATCTCCTTTGTATTGGGATGAGGTTGGTGAACGTCAAGTGTTAGGACCTGAACTTGTGCAGCAGGCGTTTGAGAAGGGGGGTTTGATTCAGAAAAGGATTAAATCAGCTCAGAGTTGGCAAAAGAGTTACATAGATGTTCACCACCGTGAGTTAAAGTTTGAGGTGGGGGATAAGGTATTTCTGCGTATTGATCCGATGAAAGGGGTGATGAGATTTAGAAGGAAGGGCAAGTTGAGCCCGAGGTATATCGGACCATTCGAGGTTCTTGAGCGAGTGGGTGCGGTAGCCTACACGATTGCACTACGCCCAGTGCTCTAGAGGTTCCACGATGTGTTTCACGTATCCATGTTGAGGAGGTACGTGTTGGATCCTTCACATGTTATCAGTTACGATGATTTGGAAATTGGGGATACTTTAGTGTACAAGGAGATACCCGTTCGGGTTCTAGACCATAAAGTTTAGAAACTTCATACTAAAGAAATACTGTTGGTGAAGCTATTGTGGCAAAACCATGAGATTGAGGAAGCTTCTTGGGAACTGGAAACGAAAATACGACGAAAGTATCCGTAGTTGTTTTGAGTATATGTACGACACCCTACTTTGGGTTGGGATAAGTGGTTAGTCATTAGGAGTGTGTATATTATGAACTCCTAAGACGGTTGTGTTTGTAACCATAGTATTCTAAGTGAGGGTATGTATGTATCTATGTGTTCAATTGTATCTATGAGTTTGTGAATGAGAGATGGAAAATTTTGAGGACGAAATTTTTGTAAGAAGGGGAGATTGTAAGAACCCGAACCGTGATAGGTGGGTTTAATTAAAATAAGAGAGGGGCAAATTGGGAATTTAGTAGGCTTCGTCGATGAAGCCAGGGTTCATCGACGAAATCCATGTATGTCTTGTCTACAAAATTCAAAGGCTCATCGACGAGGAGAAGCTGAGAAATTTCGAGAAACTAGTAATATCAAGATTCATCGACGAATCCATCTTATCATCGATGAGCTGATTATATGGCCTCATCGACGAGGATGCCATTCATCGATGAGGGCGGCCGGGTTAAAGGAGTTATAAATATCTTTTTCATTAGTTCTCAGATAAGAAATCTCATTTTCTCTCTCTATCTCTCTAGAAACTCTTCCTACTCTCTCTCTCTAGATTTCTTCACCGTTCTTCGTGAGAATCGTTAATTCGAGGTTACCACGAGGATTGTGGAAGGATTCTCTACAAGTTCTATGGATCAGATTTTCGGTTCAGCCATTTTCGAGTTTTGGCGTAAAATCGAGGTAAGGATCAATTTTCAGTTCTGATATGGTAGTTTTGTAGAGAACAGTGTTGTGAGTATATTATGTACTGTTGGTTGTAGGTTTTTGAACTCAGTTCGCTGTTTAGGGGCCTTTGAGTTCGAAATTGGTCGTTTGGGGAAAGGTAAGGGGAATTGTGTTTATATCAATTATTTTTGAAATCAGACTCGGTGGAACTGTGGTACACGGTACTGTGTGTGTTTTGACTACTTATTTGGGGGAGATCTAATGGGAAAAACTATGGGTTTTTCATGATTACAGTTTTGGGAAAAAGGAGGCGATGGGTTGCATCCCTGGTTTTGTTGAAAACTGAATGTATATGTTGATTTATACTGTGTTATAAGGATGGTCGTGCCTTGACTTGTTTATACTGTATGTGTTTGGAAAACCATGATTTTAGATTACCAAATGGGTGTGGTTTGTTTGGTTATATAAGCATGCATGTTTATGTTTTGTTTGGTTGAAATGCGAGTAGGAACGTGGTTCCGAATTTGTTCCAAGTACTAAGAGTGTTCGACTCTATATCCGAGGGCATATGAAATCGCTAGCCATAGGTTGGCAGAGTGTCTAACTCTATATCCGAGGGTGTAAGCCTATCCCGACTGATCAACGAAGGGTGTGGATCCACCAGTTTAGCGCCAATACAATGCTATGGGAGTTTGGGACTAGTCATGTGCCGGTGGCGTCATGTTCACGGGTTGGCTACGGGCCAACACCGTCTGTCGCGAGCTGGCTTCAGGCCGAAGGGTGTGACGACACTAGGATTGCTGATCATGTGTGTGTGCGTGTATGCACTACTGTGAAATAAGTACTGGAACTGCATTTAACTGCGTATATGTTGCATCATGATAACACTCAAATGTCACACACCGATATAACCTGCATTCTTCCTTACTGAGAGGTGTCTCACTCCTGCTGTACGTACATATTTTTCGGGTCCTTCGAGTAACCGGAACTAGCGTCCTTGTGTCGGGAGCGTAGTGGCCGCTGTACTGCGGGTAACGCTTAGGTAATTTCTAGGACTTGTGTTTTTTGGATTGCCGTTTTGAAACATGTTGGGCACCCAGTTGTATGTAGTATAATAGAGCCTTGTTTCTGCTCTTATATAGACTCTAGTATGGTACCATGCTTGTATAGGAAGAAATTTTTCCATTACATATATTCTGTTATGTTTGGATGTGTATAGGGTGCCTTGGAACCCTACGGGGTCAGACCCTCATCTTTTGTACTATATCTTTGGATATTTTATTGGATACAGGGACAAGTTAGGTTACATTTTTACCCCTGGGTCCCATCTACAGGTTCGGGGCGTGACACTGATCTTCGTCAACGAGCCACGTCACCACGTCGACGAGGTCAAGAAGACAATTCATCGACGAATACTATTCCTCGTCGACGAAATTTAGAGCTGAAAAAGATAGCCTATTAGTATCTTCTCGTTGACAAGCCCAAAATGCCACGTCATCGACGAATGCTTTTCTTGTCACGTCCTTTTACAATTTTCATTTTCCTCTCTCTTTATTATTTAAATACCATTATTCTGTGAGTCATTACAATAGGTCACTTTGAGATATACGCATTTATCAAGATAAGGACCTAGGCAACTAATTTAGCCATTCAACACACTAATGGTATACAACGTTCTAGGATTAAAAGTTGTGAGCTATGTGAGAAGTACAAATTAAATACTCTTAAGGATTAAATTCTATTATGTTCATAAGAGTATTTGAGGAAGTAGGACGATATGCATGATGAGCACGCCAAACAATATGTCCTACCTAGTTTTAGCAAAGAGCAGTATAGAGTTTATGAATATTTAAGGAATGATGCTCTTTGATAATTTCAAATCAACCATGGTTGGAGGGTATCCGTTGAAGTATAACTGACCAGTTAAGTTAAGGATACGAGTACATGGATGGATAATACTTTTTCAAATATGATCATGAAGTGGTAAAGATTTCTTGTGAATGGGATAAGCCAAAATTAGAGGGTTTATGATTTAAACTCAAAGGGAAAAATTTTATGATATCTAGATGAAGACTTGATTCCCTTAGTGGATGCCCCTAATTTGGTTATGAGAGGAATGACTTTTAATTAGCACTACTAGTTATGGAATTTATGATTACTGGTGCTTATACCTAGAGTGATGACTCAATTTTGATTAATGAGATTATGGTTAAAGATATATAGAATATGATGGACTCCTAAAGCTCATCTCTGTGCAATGGATAACAATTGTTTAACTTAAGATGTTTTATCTTTAAGCATGGGTTAAGCATTTAGAAATATTTACCTAACAAAGATGCCTAGTCCATTTGGAAGTGGATTTTATTCAATTTTTGAATTGGCTTGCTAATCTTATGATTCTTAGTTATGACAAAAGTGTATAGTGGATACATATACTAAGAATTTTCATTTTAAGCACAAACCACTTCCTAAGCCTACGGTCATCACAACCCCCTATACCTAAACCTAGGATCTAAGGAAGCATTAAATCATTAAGTAATATTAATATAAATCCATTTTCCCTAGGTCCTATGGGATTCGCCTTCATGATAACCCACATCATTTCTTTGTCCATACCTCTAGCATTTCTAAGTTGGATACACCCTTTCATTTTACATGACAGGCAAATTTTATATGCATGTGACATATTATGCTTACTTGTTTAATTTTTATTTGCCGAGGTATGACAGCGGGATTTGTGATATGAACCCTTTTTGAATGATTTACTTCCTTTGTCTCTTAAGGGTTTATTATGATTATTCTTTTAATTTTCAGCTTTGATCATAACTCTAGAATAATCAATTGTTTCTTCCTCTAAGCAGAAAACTCTCAATATATTTTCAATCTTTTTCTTTTCAAGGATGACGTGATAATCTTTTAATTCGTCTAATTGCTTTGCTATCCTTTTATTCTCATTTTTCAGAAATGATTTCTGCTTAGATAACTTTGCTAGAAATTTATTCATTTTCAATAAAGTCTTATCTAGCTTTTCATACAAAGGCCTGCTTTCATTTTTCAATTCAGCACATGATTTATCATAAGATATATCATAGTTGTTATACGAATCATCGCATGCAATGTCAACATTATAATCATAATTTTCAACAGATGATTCTATGCATAATATATTCTTGTATTCTATATGAGAATCATCAAGTGGATCAATAACAGAATTATCACAATATTCAATAGATGATTCAGCACATGAAGCAACACAACATTCAACACAAGAATCATCCACCGAGCTAGAGAAAGAATCATATACCTCACGTTCAGTTATTGTACTTACCCCATGATTTACCACTTCCAGATCATTGGAGCTTGACACTATCAAAGTGGTGGTTTCCTTCTCCTAGGACTCTCCATATTTCTTTTCAAGCTTCTCCTAAATATCCCTCGCATTTTTACATGCCATAAGTTCATGAAGAATATGAGAATCGAAAGCATAGTATAATGAATCCATGACATATGAATTTGCATGCATATTAGTATCATTTTCATTAACGGGCATACAAATTCCCTTATCAATCACCTGTCAGGCCCTCCAATTCATAGATTTTACAAATATGCTCATTTGAATTTTCCAATGGGTGTAATTTACACCAAAAAACAAAGGAGGACTGGAAGGTGACTGTCCCTCGCCGAATGGGGATACACCAAATCGAGCCATTGCGATCTTTTTGCAAAAATGTTTAAGTCTAGTGCAACAAGGCTCTGATATCAATTGTTAGCTTTGGTGTATTCCCAAGAGGGGGGTGAATTGGGTATTTAAAATTTCTCTCATAGGTTCAACTAATCTAACAACAGTATTACTCAACCTAAGGTCTGTCTAAGCACATAACAATACCCCAACAGAATGATACTGAGCAGATATATAAAACAGATGCAGTAGACTCGGTATTTTCAAATCATTCACAGTATTTAAAGCATGCATAACATTCATATAACTATTCAAATATAAACATACACGTGCATAAATTAAATTGCAGAAGCATAAAGAGTATAGGGAAAGAGAGAGCCAACACAAGATATGTTATCGGGGTTTGGCCAACTGTGCCTACGTCCTCGCCTTGGCTCACCAGCAAAAGGATTTCACTAATACTCACTTAACGGCTGGAGCGGCACCAGTTACAACCGGGTCAATTAGTGGGACTGACCTCAACCTACACCTTACTAGGATGGTGCACCTAACTTTCCTAATTGGGTCAAATCCAATCCGAGACTATTTACCAGAGCTAGTCTCCCTCCTCAAGCCCGTACTTGGAATATAATAAATTTAATATAAATTGCGTACAAGTAAAGTGCTTCTTACTCTAAGCAAATTCGCACCAACATGCTCAACCAAATAATGCACTTACATATGATATGAATTAAAACTCAATGTGAGAATGTGTATTTTTCACTAAAAAATTATTTCTCAATAAATATCGAGTGTGAAAAATGATTTTTACTAACAAGAGTAAGAGACCTTCCAAGCAAAGATATTAAAATACAAATATGCTCAAGGTACTCTTTTCAATATGTTAGGAGTTTCCCCAAAAACTAGTTTTTCAAATAAAGCTTAGGGGAATTAGGATTCTTGCTCAAAAATAATTTTGTAATGAAGATTATATGAGCCTTTGAAGTCTTGCAATATGTGTGCAAGATTCACAAGCAGTAAACAAGTTTTTTCTCCAAAGATATTTATCAATGAAAATATATGGAGAAAACTTAGGATTTACTCTCAAGATAATGATTTTGAAAATAATGGAATATGAGAGTATAAGTAATATGATTTGTAAAAATAAAATGCCCAAGATAAAGAATACTCTCTTAAAAATGATTTTTCGAATATATAACAAAGAGAGGATGAAAAACAAGCTTACGAAGATGAAAAAATGATATAAAAATTTGAGAGGATTTTCTAACTAATCATCTTGCTAATTTTGAGTTATGAGGGGATATATATAGACTTCTTAGAAAATCTGACTGTTAGGGACATATTAGTCAATTTTAGAAAAGGTCAAGTGAGGTTAATAAATTTTAACAGTTTTTTTAACCTCGGTAAAATTTGCCAACCCGAGAGCACCGGTCGACAGAACTTAAGGTTCGGTTAATCGAGTGGCTGGGTTCGGTCGATCGGAAGAAATTTGAATTAGATGGATGGTCGACTGGACTTGAAGGGTTCAAGGGCAATTTTCCAAATCCACGCGGTTCAGTCGACCAAGTCAATTTGAGTTACGAGGTTCGGTTGACCAAGCGGTTGGCATTTCCCACATGGGGGTTCGGTCGACCAAGGCATTGCCTATATATTTCTGGTCGGTCGACCGAGCAATCAATTTGTTGACCCGGGGAGGTTTGGTTGACCAGGGCTTGCCTATATACTTCTAGTTGGTCGACCAAGCAGTCAACTTTTGACCCAGTGGGGGTTCGATCGATCGAAGATCTCAGTGTAACTGAGTTCGGTCGACCGAACATGTCAATTTTAGCATTTTCGGTTCTTTTCTTTTAAAAATATTCTCCCTAGTCATATGATGATCAACTTAATTTTAATAGGGAAATCTTTTATGCATTACATGGGAGACCTAAGGTCAATCTATGTCTTTCTAAGGACACCAAAAAGATCTGGCGTCAGTTGACCAAGGGTGATCTCTAAGGTCTTGTGGCTCCCTATGTTCAATCTATGGTCATGTTGAGCTTTATTCATATCATGCATGCAGATGCAAATATATTACAGATCAAATAGAAAAACTAAATGCAATACAAGTGAAATTTAAATGTTTTCAATCTTCTTTGCTCTTGTGACTTCCTTGGAATACGCCAGCTGATGTGCATGTCCTTCAAGTTTCTTCTGGCTTCCATTTTCAGTCTCCTTATGTGTGCACTAACATATAAAGCCTACTCAAATACTGGATACACACATAAGAAACTTGCTGTTTGTCATTATCAAAACCGGGGATAAGACTCAAAAAGTCAACACAACCCATCAAAATCACAAAAAGTAACCACTGGTGACTCACCATCTCTATCTATCACACCTTAAAGTATATTTTCCTGCCTCATAGAAAGTTAAGCACGATCCCTAAAGGACATGAAAAATGATTTGTATAATGGGGTGAGACACTTCTCAGTAAGATGAATTATATTATTATCAGTGTGTGGCTAACATGAGTTCCCTTGTGAATATAAAACTTCAATTATTTAACTGTATATGAAATGACATTTTAAACTGTAATGCACTATATATCTGAAAATACATAATTTCAGAATAATAATGTAGAGACCTGAAGAATTATAGTAATTAAATAATAAAATAAGGAATTTTAAAAGGGGGTTCAGCAGGGTCTCATCAACGAGTGTATAAGTGCTCATCGATGAGCAGGGCTCTTGGGCTCGTCGACTCGTCGAGGGGGACGTGTGTCTCATCGACGAGAACTTACCAAGAGGCCTATTCTAGGGTCTGAAACTCGTTGACGAGGAGAAGGTGCTTGTCGACGAACCTCCTTCATGGACTCATCGACGAGGTGATGTAGCTTGTCGACGAGTCCACGTGGACAAGCTTTCTATATAAGGCTGAAAATTATTTTTTCTGCGGAAATTTTAGGCTCAATTTTCCATCTCTCTCCAGAAAAAGTATTCTCTGCCTTCTCTCTAGGTTTCCGGCTCCGTCTCTCCCAGTTCAATGATCAGAAGTTACCACAGTGATCTTGGGAAGATTCTCTACAACATAACTGGAGCAAAATGTTGATTTAAGAAGTTTGGGAACCATCCCAAAACCAGGGTAAGTAGATTATTTATGTATTGTTAGTATTACCAAGTTTATTTGAGCCTAGATTTTGTATTATATGAGAATATACTAGAGTTTTGCGAAATAAAATTAGGATATTATATTTTCAGGAATAGGGTGTTTTGGGGACCCCAGTGGGTGATATTTCAGGAACCCAGGTAAAATGATACATGGATTATAGTCTAGAAATTATGCATATATGGATTTGGGGAGAATATATATGTGATAATTATCTAGGTGGGTCGGCCGAGGCATGGTTAACTATTTGACTTCTAGCCTACAATAGGGTCGGTTGACTGAGCATGTTTGAACTGAAATGGTTTGGTTGACTGGAGCTATTTAAAAACCCCCAAAATCTAACATCGGTCAACCAAAGTGTTGGTAAAATTAATTTTAGTCCTTATTTTGTCTTTAAAGTTATTCAATCATGTTTGAATAAGTTATAGCATTTTAATTCAAGGGAATTTGGATCCTATGGTCGGTCTATGGCCATTTGAGCATTCAATCCTTATCATGCATAAGATGCATATATTACAGACTAGAAAACCAAATGCAATTACAATAAAATTAACTGTCTTCTTCTTTCTTCTTTTGCTCATCTGTCATCCTTGGAGAACGCCACAAGATATAAGCTTTAAGATCCATCTTGGCTTCCATTTTCCTATCCCTTATGTGTGATCTTAAATATGAACCTGTTCACATGTTAAATACACACATAAGTAGCTTGTAACGCCCCGACCCTCTATGTGGGCCCGGAGTGCTACTAATCCATTCATTTACCTGATAATCTATATTCTAATATCATGTACGCAGCGGAAAACATAAACATAATCTTCATAAAATATAAAAACCATAATCAATAATACCAGAGTTTACTACCCCTATATAACATTCATACTATCCATCCAACACCTGCATTACCATAAATACATACCTCTCCAAACATTCCAGTATTTTCATAATCATTCCTTTCATAACTGACTTAAAACATAAAGACATAAAACATAAACATTTACATTCCCCAAAGCATTATCATTATATACCTTTTTTATTTTATGATTCTCAAAAAGGCCAAAACCCTCGAGTTCCCTAAGCTCGATCTCGAGGAAATCCTAAAAAAGATAAATTCATATTCGGGTGAGACACATCTCAGTAAGGGAAGAAACAATATATTAAAACAGTGTGTGGCTAACATGAGTTTATATAACAACATAATATTTAACATTTGAAAATCGTTAACATAATTTCTGAAATCATTTTATAGATCCTATTCAAACACATGCAAGATATTTTACCCACGAGATTACATAACGATAGGGGTGATTACCCGTCCATACAAGTAGCACCCCTCTACCCTGATATATTAGGCAACCCAAAGGTCACAGTTAAAGTATACTAGGGCACTCACCTTACTCAGTAAGCCCTTAAGTAATAAATTAATCTCGTACTCACACAGTTCATACCAAAAGTTTACCGACGAAGGCTCCAAGAATAAGGAAATCTACCCGCCCATACAAATAGTTTCCCTCTGCCCTAATACGTTATGGGGCCTACTGCTACATATGATACTTACTAGTGCACTCGCCTTTCTCAGCAAGCTCTCAGACGAAGAGTTTGCCCCGCCCAAACGTAATATGTTCTACTAGCATAAATACTGATAATATCACAATACATTATTTTTTCGATCATTATTCTGTAATTCTCATCTGTTCATGTTCTCAACTTGACATTTCGTAACATTTCACTTTACGTGGCTCTTTCCCATTTTACATTGTTCACATTTCACATTTCATACCATTTCATTCATTTTCATTTCATACTTATTTTTCATTTCTTTCCATTTCATAACCAGCATCTTTTCAGTTGTTGTTAATTAATCTTGGCATCTTTTCAGTCGTGGTTGGTTAGCTTTGGCATCCTTTCAGCCGTGGTCGGCATCTTTTCAGCCGTGGTTGTTTCCATGATTGCATTAACACTCACATACAGCATATTTCATATATCATTTTCATATTCAGTTTATTTTCTATATATCTTGCATCTCGTATATATAACATAATTCCACACAAAATTCTATTTTACTCATGCCACACAATTTAGTAATAAAATTCATACACTACTTGTAAAATAAGCCAACCAATATTTAATGTTTATATACTGAAAATACCCTTCATTTCTTACATAATTATCCTAAAATATTTCTCACTTCCATCAGTTCATTTTCGCATATACGTATCTAATAAACAACCATAAACTCAGAAAAACATAATTTTAATGATTGACATTTTAAACCCATACCGAAACATATACACGTACATATAACACAATTTATTTTTCATTAAATTCATAAAAATTCTGATTTAATATATATTTTTCCCCTTACCTAGTTTCTTGAACTACGCCAATAGGGACCCCGAAAAATACTTGCGGCGCTCACCCAGACCCTGAATCAAAAGTCTTAATTCCATTAAATTAATCCTAAATAAAATACTATTTTAATATTTCCTTGGCCCTTAAATTCCTAATAAAGAATTATACCCTCAAATATAACTCATTTGCCAAATTTTCCAAATCTCACTCTCACTTTGGAGTAGGGCCTACAAAATCCTAATTGGAAATTTACTCATGTCAAAATGACGACGATCATGACTAGGATCCCATGATGGTGTCTGATCGTCGATTTAACAGCAGATTTAACGAGAAATTGAGAAATTAGGGGAAGCTTGCCCTACCCCAAGAATGATGCCTACGCTGCTCCCATGACAAATCTGCTCCAGTAGAAATGTCGGTGGCGGAGTTAGGAATCCAACGACACCTTTCGTTTCTCGATCGGTGCTCGTTAGGCCAACAAAATTGAGGAGAGAGAGAGAGAGAGAGAGAGAGAGAGAGAGAGAGAGAGAGAGAGAGAGAGAGGCGGAGACGGAGACGACGGAGAAAGGAGAGCGTGAGAGAGGCAGAGAGACGCAGGTTCCCTTCTCTGAAAGTTTCTTTATATTATTATTTTTTTTTCTTATTTTTTTTCTTTACTTACTTAACTTAACTTTTATATATATAATCATCATTTTACTTAACTTAATTAATTCAAGTTAATAATGTTTAACTAATTAATTACTAATAAATAATTTTAATTTAATTTAATTCTTTTTTTTTCTATTTCCTTTATTTGTTTATTTAATACATTAATTTAATAATGTTTAACTAATTAACTGATTAATATTTTTAATTTTTAATTTTTTTTCGAGTTATTACATAGCTTGTTCTTTGTCAGCATCAAAACAGAGATCAGACTCAAAATGTCAACACTTTTTGAAGTTCAACATAAGTTGGCATGCATTCATTACTAGAACTATCACATGATTCACTATTGGAAATATCACAAGATTTAGCATATGAATCATTGCACGAATCATTAGTATATGAAGAAGAAGGCATGTCGAGAAGAAAGATTGTCAAGGTTAGTGGTGCAGACATTTTCATGACGATTAGCAGTAAACAATATTTTGTTTTCAAATTTGTTCTCTACAGTGCATTTGTCATGTCAAATAAGATTTTATAACCTTTGTCACATAGTTGACTTATAATCAATAAGTTATGTTTCAATCCATCAACTAATAACACATTATCAATGACAAGTGAAGGTTCTTACCAACCTTACCAACTCCAATGATTTTACCTTTAGAGTTATCCCCAAATGTAACGAATCCTTCATCTTTGGATATGATAGATGCAAATTTAGTTTTATCTCCTGTCATATGTCGCGAGCATCCGCTATCCATATACCACTTGTCCTTCAAGGAGGACAATCTCAAGCACATATTCAAGACATAATCAGATAGCTACTTTTGGTACCCAGATTTTCTTGGGTCCATGGGGGTTAGTACTAGATTCTCTTTTGACTTTCCAGACTTTCTTAATTTTGAAATCTTTATTTTTGAAAGGACAATCAAATTTTATGTGACCCAATCTCTTACATTTAAAACATGTAATATTTCTATGATAGTCTTTAGTTGGAACATACGATTTTGACTCTCTTATAAAATATCCCATGTAGAGATGTCTCTGTTTTAAATTCTCCTTCCCATTAAAACCAAGACCTTCCTTTTCTAAGAAATTTCTTTGAGTTCCTAAGAGTTTTTCAAAATTATTTTGACCTTCTGTAAATTTACAAATAATCTTAGATTTATTTGTCAAATTCTTTTCTAACTCCTCAATTTTCAAATCCTTCTCTTTTATGAGAGATGCATGAGATTCATTTTGACTTTCAACTAACTTCGAAAATTCTTTCAATTTTAATTTCAAACCAAAATTTTTCTTATTCATTTTCTCAAGCATTTTAAGGGTATACAGATATTTCTGATGCAATTCATCATAAGAAAGCATGTTATTTTCATTTTCTAAATCACTTGAATAATAAGATGAAGCATAACACAAAGATTATACTTCGTGGTCATCGTGAGTCATCAAACATAAATTCGCAATCTCGTCATCACTAGATTCAGATTCTAAACTACTAGTACTGTGAGTGTCCTAGCCCACCTTTAGAGCCTTCTTCTTCTTTTTTTTAGACACTTTCTTCAGTTGGGGACAATCTGGCTTGATGTGTCCAAATTCTCTACAATTATAACACATGGGAGGATCATCCTTTTGCTTCTTCTGCTTGACTCTCCCTTTTCTGTTTTTGAGCCCTTGAATTTTCTGGTGTATTTCTTGTTCTTTCTCATGAACTCTCCAAATTTCTTAGAGATAAGTGTCATGTTTTCATCCGATTCTGAATAACTTCCCTTACTGGAGCAGTGAGATGATGCCTTAAGTGTTGTAGTTTTCTTTGCTTTAATTTGCTCATTATTCCTCTCATTTATTGCAAGCTCGTAGGTGATGAGCGATCCAATTAGTTCATCAACAGACATCTCCTTTAGATTTCTCCCTTCTGCTATTGCAGTAGCTTTAACTTCCCAAACTAGAGGTAGTCCCTAAGTATTTTCTTGATCAACTCATAAGTAGGGTAAGATTTACCAAAAGCATTTAAAGAATTCGTGATGTGTGTGAATCTAGCGTACATGGATTGAATAGATTCATCAGCCGTCATTTTAAATGTCTCATATTCACTAGTAAGCATATCTATCCTACTATCTTTTACTTCCTTAGTACCTTCATATGTAACTTCTAATTTTTCCCAAATCTCTTTAGTAATGTTATAGGCCATCACCCTATTAAACTCATTTATATCTAGTGCACAGAATAGCAAGTTCATTGCAGTAGCATTTATTTGCACAGATTTCCAATTTTCTTCAGTAGACTCATCTTTAGTTTTGGATACATTTACCTTATCAACTACTTTCATAGGGACAGGGTTTCCCTTGGAAACAATTTTTCACACTTTCCAATCCATATTTAAAAGACATATACTCATTTTTATTTTCTAATAGGTATAATTTACACAACAAAAAATAGGTGGTCTAGTGGACGAGTGTCCCTCACCGAATGGAGTTACACCGATGTGTGCCATGTGATCTTTTTACAAAAATGACGGTTAAGTCTATGTAAACACGCTCTGATACCAAATGTTAATTCAAGTGTAATCCCAAGAGGGGGTGAATTGGGTATTTTAAAAATCTTTAAGTTTATTTTACCACTTAAACCCTATTTTTATATTTAACAAATTAATTGCAGGGGTTTAAAATTAATTCAAATTATTATTTCAATAAATTATATTTTACCCAATTAATTATCAAGTGCGTGTGAGGTTATTCAACTTACACACATGCAAGATAGGTAATGAAATGCGTTGCTAAAATTAAAAGGAGTAAAGGAAGAGAGAAGGCAAACACAATTTTTATGAGGTTTAGCCAACCCGACCTACGTCCTCGCCTTGAGCAACCCACTCAAGGATTCCACTAAATCCCTGCTCCTTTAACCCAGACAGAGCTTCCTTTACATCTACTGCTTACAAGAGGCACAACTTCCTCGTGATGCCCTGACCTACCAAGTGGGGCCCGGATGCCACGTGTTCCAATCACCTGCATCTGATACCATAATTATCATGCACGTAGCGAAACATAAATAAATAACCTCAAATAAATACCAGAGTTCTATATAACAACCCAAAAACGAACACTACAACATCCAGATATTTATCTCCATAACCAGTATTTAAAACATAATCCCGTACAAAAATATTTATACATATTTCGATATCTCACAATACCCCAAAAAGAAATCACCAAAAATAATCTCAGCCTAGGCCTTCAAACCCGGTCTCCAGAAGAACCTGAAAAATTGTTAATCCACTAGGGTGAGACACTTCTCAGTAAGGGTAGAATAAATTATAATAGTGTGTGACAAATGAGTTTTAATATTTACATATCAAAATAAACTGCTTCCCATATAATATCAATAACAACTGAGAAAATGTACCATTAATAACATCCCCAACATCTAATATCACACACATCCAATATGCACAAGTACATAATTTTTATGCAGACGAAAGTCCCCAAGGATAAGGAAGATTACCCACCCATACAAGTAGCTTCCCTCTACTCTGGTACTAAAAACTACCTACCAGAGCACTCAACTAAGCCCTTAGGTGAAGTATTACCTCGCCTCTAGTACATACATCTTTATTATTTTAAAGGCGAAGGTTTTCGAGGATCGAGATGTCTACCTGCCCATACAAGTAGCATCCCTTTGCACTGATACCAAGCAACTACTTAACAGAGCACTCACCTTTCTCAGCAAGCCCCCGGTGGTATGTTTACCTCGCCGCATGCACACATATACATTCACAATATGCTATACCATTATTTTTATGCTATAATTAAATTCGCCTGCACACAACACATCCACACAGGAATCATGCATCTCATACTTCATCTTCCAATATCCTCAGTACATGGCCCACACAGAGCAACTGCATACATATCAGTACGTGGCCCACACAGGCACCTACATACTTCTTATCTACACGTGGCCCACACAGGCACCACTACCGACACAGGGTACATAACATGGCCCACACAGGTGCCATTATCCACACAAGATATAATGTGGCCCACACATGCACCACTACCCACACAGGGTATATAACATGGCCCACACAGGCGCCATTATCCATACAGGATATAACGTGGCCCACATAGGCACCACTGTTCACCAGTATCCAATCCCCATGACCTACCCGTCGTACAGCAGTAGAACAAGCTCCTCGACCTGCCAATGTCCTACCCCATATAAATGACAATATGACCAGCTCCTCGACCTGCCAACGTCATATCATGATTTACATCTAGGCAATAAAACAACCTTCTCATGCCAACGTTATATTGAGATGCATACAAATAACCACACAGTTAGTTCACACAAATGCATTAAATCATTTCCACATAGGAATCCAATAGATTAATACATTCTCACACAGTATCCCCACAAATCAATACATTTCCACACAAGAGTCAAACATAACAACTCATTCATCATGCCATAATCATTTCAAACACCCCCACATGCAAACCTAAATACCACAGTAATTCATATTCAATTTATTAGGAAAAATTACTCCCATGTCACACGAATTTAATATCATAAACAATTATCCCAAATATAACCTTAAACCAAAATCATCATTTTCCTAGTAATCAGGCTATTCTGAAAATCATATAGATAAATAACAAATTTCATATGCTCGTAAATAACCGGTTTACCTTAAAAAAAATACTGATATAATTTTATTCCCCCTTACCTGATTCCCTGATTCACGCCTGCAGGGCTCCCAAAATTATACCCGCAGCACTCACCCGAACCTTGATTCAATCAAATCAACCCTAATAAAATATTATTTTAACATTTCCTAATTTATAATAATTAAATACCAATTAATTTCTAAATAACCCATTTATCCTAATTTTGGGTTATTTCTACAACGACCCCACGAGAAATTCGCTCTAGTAGACTTGTAGAGAATCATCCCTAGATTCTCGTGGTAGTGTCCGATTGCCCATTTAGCTTAAAATTTAAGAAAAATTGAGATAAGAATGAGAATTTGGCTTACCCTAGGAAATATGCCCACGCTACTCCTACGACAAATCCACTTCGGTAGATATGTCGGTGGCAAAGAATGGAGTTCAATGGTATCTTCGGATTTCCAATTGGGCGAAAATCGGCCGCGAAATCGTAGAAAAAGAGGAGTAAAGAGCGTGAGAGAATATATTTAATTTTTTTTCCCTTTCTTTCTCTTTCTTTCCTGCTGCAGCGCATGAAATTTTGTTTTTTATGTTCTTCTTTCCCTCTGTTTTGTTCCAGCAGAAAATGTAAAGACTAAGTTTTCTTTTTCTCTTTCTTTTTTTTTTTTCTTTCCTTTATCCTTAACTTTCCTTTATCCTACTTTCTTTAACCTTATCATATACTTATATATACTTATATATATTACTTACATATATACTTATATATATATATATATATATATATAATTAAATATACATATATATATATATATATCCACAATCCTCAAATTTCTTAATTTAATTAATTTTCTTAATAATAATTAATTAATTAATAATAATAATTTTTTTAATTAATAATTTTATTTTTTTATTTTTTTAGGTCGTTACATTCCTCCTCACCCGGTTCACAACCCGAACCGTGATTACAATATAACTGTTCTACAAAAACTCAATAATGCTTCTACACAAGCTGGTGAATACAATAGAAATTCCTAACACATATTCATATGATAAAAACTTGAAGTTCAATGTGTATGTAATGTGGTCAATAAAATTTCTAAATAATATTTGGTTTAAAAGAATATGACTATTCCGCTTCAAATATTGAATCCAACCAAATGATCTCAATACAAATATGTAATTCAGTTTGCTCCAAAAATCTAGATCGATCAATTTTGTTTCAAATATCCAAAACACAATATGATCTTTGTATATGAATATGTATATATATAATATATGTTCCAAAGATCAAAAACCTAATATAATATTTTTAAGAAAATATCCCTCAATAATATATATATATATATATATATATTTATGATCCTTTAGGATATTTAATCATGTGGTTTTGTAATATCGAAAATATCGAGTCTTTAAATGAATAAACACTTGAATCAAAAATATTCAACCATCGGCAAAACTTTTCTCAAGTAGTGATCTTTTCAAAACAATCTATATATATATTTAAGTACACTCAAGGTCAATCTCTCAAATAATATTCAATGATAAATTTTTTAGATGAAAAACTCTTTGAGAATAAGTAGTAACAAATAGATTTATTTACCAAACCTCAATACCAAGTTGAATGCACAACAATCGCTAGAATGCCTTTTGAAAATCAATGCAGCCTTAGCTCAAATTTGACGTATATGCTTTGAAATCCCAAGTAAGAGTTTAGCAGTGTGTTCAATGCTCTCCCCATTTGTGCTAAACATTCAAGACACTCAATCTCATGCCAAAGGTTGATGCACTAGGGTTTAAAGGTTGATTATATAGGTAATCTCGGCCTTAGGATAAGTCTTGACCATTGGATCAATTTGATCAAGTGTATAACACGTGTGTTCTCTCGCTAAAGATCAAATATTTAAACTTCTCATGGGTAGGGTAGTTCTTTTCATATTTTTTCAACTATCAAGAGGCATAAGCTATGACCCTACCATGCTACATCAACACACAGCCAAGTCCTTTCAAAGATGCGTCACTGTAAATTACATAGTCATCACCTCCAAATGGAATCGTCAGTACTGGTGCAGTGACGAGCCGTTGTTTTAATTCCTGAAAGCTCTGCTTGCATTCATAATCCCATGCAAATTTGGCATTCTTCTTGGCCAATCACGTCAAAGGCAATGATAGTCCTGAGAATCCCTCTACAAACCGACAGTAATATCCATCCAGTCCCAAGAAACTCCTAGTCTCTTGAACATTCCTCGCCCTTTCCTAATTTACCACTGCCTCTATCTTACTGGGATCTACTGAAATTTCATCCCCTGATATAACATGTCCTAAAAATGCCACTTTCTCTATCCAGAATTCACATTTTCTAAACTTGGCATACAATTCCTTTTCCCTGAGCGTCTGAAGTACCAACCGTAAGTATGCCTCATGCTCCTCAAAACTCCTCGAGTAGACCAGTATATCATCAATGAAAATCACTACGAATTGGTCTAAATATTGATGAAAAATTCTATTCATCAAGTCCATGAATACCGCAGGAGCATTCGTTAGACCAAATGGCATAACTAGAAATTCATAATGCCCATACCTGGTCCTGAAAGATGTCTTAGAGATGTATTCTGCTTTAACCTTCACCTGATGATAGCCTAATCTAAGGTCAATCTTAGAATAGACCTGTGTACCCTGAAGTTGATCAAATAGGTCATTTATACGGAGTAGAGGATATCTATTCTTAATGGTTACCTTGTTTATCTCCCTATAATCCATGAATATCCTCATAGACCCGTTTTTCTTCTTTACGAATAGCACTGGTGCCCCCCAGGGTTATACGCTAGGTCGAATAAACCCTTTATTCAACAAATCCTATAACTAATCCTTTAATTCTCCCAATTTGCTGGAGTTATTCGGTAAGGAGCCCTAGAAATCGGTGTCGTTCTTGGAAGTAAATGTCACGACCTGCTCATTTTCCATATTTTTTTTTATAAAATAATATCAACGTCATATATCCCAGCTCAGCAGGTCACCATCCACCTGGACCCGTGGGTACCAGGGATTTAACAAAATATAAAGCAGAAGCCTAAACAGCAGAAAGCATATAATCATATACATCTCACCATAACATGCATTACAATATACCAGAGTCACTATACCACTGTATTTCTTTATATATACATACCAAAAATCATATCTAGGGACATTTCCCACAAAATCTAACTGTCCCTACAAAAATTACCCTTCGCAGAGGGCAGATATACAACGTTAGCTCAGTGGGGCCTTTCCCGCTCTCCTATCTAGGGCTCCTGAAAAGTTTATAAGACTTAGGGGTGAGACATCTCTCAGTAAGGGAAATAAACTAATACCAATGTGTGGCAACATGAGTATTCTATGTTCTACATATATCATATATAACATATTCAGTACTATTTATCAAATCTGGGAAAACATATGTATATCAAAACATGGTAGAGCATACTGCATTTCATAAGCATATCTCATCTCATATCATAATAATAATAACATAAAAACAATCCTAGTAGGTTAGCTGGCTATTGTCATGTATTACCCCCACATGACTGGGTTGTGTGGCCCGAAGGCGAGACCTGACAATGGTTGGTCGACCACTGCAAAGTCAAATAGTAGTTTGTAGGTCCGATGGATCTGCTAGACCTGGTCCGTACACCAAGGGCGATCAGCACACTTCTTATAAACCATATCAACCATCCAATCTCACACCACTCCGTACAGTGGCGTTAACACAAATAACATGATCACGAAGACCATGGACACATAGCAACGGTACCGTGTAAGTGCTAGCCTAGACCAAGCCAACCAGGTTCTGATATCATATAATATATTCTAAAACGGTGATACATGGATATCTCATATCATTAATTTTCACATCAATCATATCATTTTACATATATACGTGTATCATGAAAATCATCGGCTCGTACGCCGGTATTGCACATTTTATCATAGCTCGGCTTATAGGCCAGCAAAACATAGCACAGCCCGTACGCTGGCAAATCACATCACATAGCACGACCCGTATACCGGAAAAACATATAAACTCTCGACCCGTACGCCGGTTTTCCAATCAAAATTCATATCATCCATATTCCCAGAAAATAGTATTTCACAACATTTTTACTCATGCCACACAAATGGATTTTTACATATTCAACATACGATCATTTTCACAGTATTTTGTAAATATAAATCATATATATAAATATATTTATTTTTCCTGAAACCAAATGCTATATATACATATACATGCGTTTTCTCAAGACAAAACTAACTTAGTTTATCCCCTTACCTGATTTCTGGAAAGCCCCTAATAAAACTGCCTCGCACCCGTAGGGTTCCTAACTCAACACCCTAAAAATGAAAACTCCCAGTATTAAAGTTAAGTATTTTCGTACGTACAACATTTTCTATAACTACTACTAAATCAAATTCGACTTAAAAGCCTTACCTCAACTTAGGGATGATTCCCTACGTTCCCAATTCAACACCCTTGGAAACAACATTGCCCAGAATTAAAGTTTAGTATTTCTAAGCGTATAACACTTTTTACAACTGTCACAAATCCAAATATTGAGTAAAAAGCCTTACCCTGGAGATTTGGAGAGAACTTCCCCAGGAGCATCGTGGTGACTTCGGATTGTCGATCCGGCAAAGATCTGGCCTGAAATCAACAAAAGAAAGAGGGAAAATCGAAGGGGAGAGAGAGAGAGGGAAAACTTAGCTTCGTTTGTAAGTTAAAAATCTGGATTTTTCTATTTACAGACAGGGGATTTCGTCGACGAGACACGTCACCTCGTCGATGAGTCCTTCATTAAATTCGTCGATGAGACCCTGTATTCGTCGACGAAATTCAGGCTGCCCTAGAACCTCTCTCGGTATTTTCTCGTCGACGAAGCCTTGTGTTCATCGACAAATTTTCTTATGCACTCATCAACGAGGTCTTGTATTCGTTGACGAGTTTTGGTCATTTCCTTGAAATTATGGTTATCCCCCAAAATACGATGTCGTCAACGAAGTCTACGGCCTCCTTCTGTTTCCAGTTTCCATTTCCCTTCCTTTTATTATTTAAATCTCATTTTTATTCAGGTCGTTACAGTAAATCTATAACAAAATCTACCTTGAGATCGGGAGGCAACCCAAGTAGCTCTTCTGGAAAAACATCCGAAAATTCCTTTACCACTGGTGTACTGTCAAGCTTCGATTCATTTTCTGACACCTCCTTTATAAGGTCATAAACCCCTAACATCCATCCAGGAGCAGTCTTCTTGCCTGTATGGCTGTCACTAACGGAGGCGAGGAACATACCTGCAATCCCACAAATTTAAATTCTTACTTGCCTGGTGGTCTGAATATCACCTCTTTCAGACAACAATCAATATTAGCATAATTAGCTGCCAACCAGTCCATACCCAGTATTACATCGAAATAATACATATATAGCACAATCAGGTTAGCTAGTAACACTCACCCCTGAATTTCTATTGGATAACCTCAGAGTACCCTACGACATTTCATCATTGACCCTGACGTTGTAGCTACTGACAATTCTACATCTAATAACCGAGTCTCGTTTTCAGATAATTTAGCATAGGTCATAGGCACAAAAGAATGGGTGGCACCTGAATCAAATAAAACAATAACTTGATATGGTAAAATAGTAAAGGTACCTGTCCTTACATCTACAGCAGTCTCAGCATCTTCCGGCGTTAAAGCATAAACCCTCACCGGGGCTACATTCCTCTACTGGCCTCCACAGGGTGCCTAATAACCTCCCCGGTAGGGTCTGGGAGCTAGGACCTGGATCGGCGGTCCTAGGCATGCTCATGCCATGTGGTCGGGTCTTCCACAACAATAGCAGGCGTCTCTCCTATCCTAACACTCTCCCAGATGCTTCCTTCTGAACGTTTGACACACAGGGTAGGTCTGCACACCCTGATTCTCACGAGGTCCCATCATCTGCCTCTAACCACCAATGTAACGGTCTCCTCTCCATGGGCCCTAACTGGAACTCGCCCAAAAATCCTGAGGCATAGGTCTCTTTCTCCGACTCTGAGCTGCAGTACCCCTCTGCATGCCACTCTCAATAATCGCAGCTCTATCCACAACCTCCACGAATGTTTGAGCCCTAAAGCCAATAACTTGCTCAAACAAATTCTACCTCAAGCCTTCTTCAAACTTCCTTGCCTTCTTCTCCTCGTCTGGTGCCAAATGTGGAGAAAATCGAGACAACTCAATAAATCAAACTGCATACTGTGATACCGTCATTTGCCCCTAAGTTAAGTGCATGAACTATACTGCATTTGCGCTCCGAACGAAAGCAAGAAAATATCGCTCAAAGAATAATTCCTTGAATTGACTCCACGTCACTAGCATAGGATCTAGTATCTGGTCCTCAATCAACCTCACTAATCTCCACCAGCGTTTTGCCTCTCCCGTCAATTTGAATGTCGTAAATACTACCTTCTGTTCGTCTGTACATGGAAGCACTACCAATGTTTCCTCAATGTTCTGGACTCAATTTTTAGCCACAATCGGGTCAGATCCTCCAGCAAAAGATGGGGCCTTCATCCCTGTAAACTGCTCGATCGTATAGCTATGCTCCCCTGAGCTTTTGGCCATCTCAGCCATGGCCTGGTGGGAGATGTTGCGCAATACTGCATCAATGTCTCCACCTCCCATACTGGAAGGTCCTACTCCATCACCCCTAGCATTCGTACCACTGCTCCCTGGGTCCATCCTGAAAAGACAAAGAACACAATTTAAGGACCCTGTCTCCCATACAAATCTAACTCATTTCATCCAATTGAATTCTTATATTCACGATTAATTATTCTCCCTGATCTTAATTAAAAATCCAATTATGTAACCTAGATACACGATCTAACAATAGTCTACCATTGCTTTCCTGAAATCATCACCCCAGAAAAGACACAGAAACCATCACGGTAATCATGTACCCAATCCAAAGAACAAAACCTCAAATCCTTTCCTATACTTTGGTATTGCTTCCGCTGTACTCTAAAGTTTATAGAACCTAGCAACCTAGGCTCTGATACCAAATTATAGCGACCTGATTTTCATGCCATTTTTTCCCACATATATTAACTATAAAATTTTACTGCTCTGATACTTTCTAATATAAATCAAACCATCTTCACTGACCAGATAGGGACCGTGGAATCTGGAACTCAATAAACTACCTATGCAACGGAAAGCAGAATACATATAACCACGTCAATATATACAATACCAGAGTGTCAAAATTTTCCAGAATATGCATACATAGCCATTCCCCAAAATGTACTCACTTGGACCTAGGGACTACTCCAAAAAGAATGACTTCCCAAAAACACTTACCCTACAAATAGGGCAGTACTGTAGTCCCCTCTATCTGCGAGCCTGATATGCTTACCTATCTAGATCACCTGAAAAATGTTAAATCACTGGAATGAAACAGCGCTCAGTAAGACGAAACATGTTATTGCTAGTGTGTGGCAGATGAATTTACATAATTGTAAAACCTGATTTAGAAGTACCATAAATAACTGAGTTTGAGAAAACACGTATAATTAATACACAGTATAGCCCATACCCATGTTGTTTAACATAAATTGTTTTTTTTTAATATTCTATTCATAATACTTCTAATATTCATAGGTATGTCTACAGTTTCTGTAAATCTGGATATATATATATATATATATATATATTTCCCTGAATGGATAACTGAAAGTCATGATTTAACCCCTCATGACAGGGTTGTGCGGCCCGCAAGTGGGACCTATCACTAGCTGGCCGATCAGGATAAGTCAACTGAATTCCGAAAGTCAGATTGGCCTCCTCAACCCTAATTGACGGGGAGCCTGTCCACAACATAGGCATGATCGACTGTTGAAAATTCACATACTATCTGAGTTATGTGGTTGCACTATGAACTGAAAATAGCTACGGTACCGTGCTTTGCTGACTAAATCTGGTCCATCAGGGTTTGATACTATATATATATATGTAACTGATATTTCTATATTACTGTTTTACCATGATTCTGATATAACTAAAATAACCATAACATGAAATAACTGATCTGAATATGTTGTGTAATCTGAATACTGAATATCTGAATACTAAATATCTGAAGTGTTATGGTTCTAAAATCTGAAAATCATGGTACACTAAAAATGTTGTATTATTTATTTTTCTGAATATATTCCATAAAATGTGATTCTACAAAATTTGAGAATATCTATCTATTTGTAGATATTTTTATGTACATATATACATATATATATATACATATATATCGTATATCATGATATTTTGAAATTCGTATAAATTCGATATAATAATATTTTCTAAAAATATATTGTAAATCATGATATCTGAAAACTATAAAAAAAAAAAAATACTATATTATTCTGATACTAACTCATGCCACACAACTAAATAAAAAAGCCTTTGTGCTGAAATCTATACTTTCCCGAAACACATAAACCTACTGATAATATTACTAATTTAACTGACATAGCATATTTCCCTTACCTGACTATCTAAGCACTAAATGCTATTTACAATCTCACACATGCGGCGTTCATAATTTCAACATCTTGAGATAACACACATATAATTTCCCAATCAAACAACTGAATTCACCTAGATAATTATCACATACATATTCTCCTTAAATCGATATATGCACAATTTCTAGATTATAAACCATTTATTATTTTACTTGGGTTCCTGAAATATCACTCACTGGGGTCCTCAAAACACTCTATTCTTGAAAATATAATACCCTAATTTTACTTCACAAAACTCCAATATATTCTCATATAATACAAAATTTAGGCTCAAATAAATCTTGTAATACTGAAAATACCCAAATAATCTACTTACCTTGATTTTGGGATGGTTCTCAAACTTCTCAAATCAACATTTTACTCTGACTATGTTGTAGAGAATCTCCCCAGAATCACCGTGGTAGCTTCTGATCGTCGAACCAGGGAGATACGGTGCTGGAAACCTAGAGAGAATGTAGAGAATATGTATTCTAGAGAGAGAGGGAAAATTGTGCCTGAAATTCCCGCAGAAAAAATGATTTTCGACCTTATATAGAAAGCTTGTCCACGTGGCCTCGTTGACGAGCCTCGTTGACGAGCCACATCACCTCGTCGACGAGTCCGTGAAGGAGGTTCGTCGACGAGCACTTAATCCTTGTTGACAAGTTTCAGACCCTGAAACAGGCGTCTCGATAAGTTCTCATCGATGAGACATGTGTCCCCATCGACAAGCCCAAGAGCCCTACTCGTTGACGAGCACTTCTACACTCGTCGACGAGGCCCTGCTGAACCCCTTTTTAAAATTTTTTTTCTCTCCTTTCTTTTATTATTTAATTACTATAATTCTTCGGGTCTCTACACTAATATATATATAATACATGTAACGACTCCAAAAATTATATGTATGGAAGTGTAAAAAAATAAATAAATTAATTAATTAATTAATTATATAATATAATATAATAAGATATTAATATAATATAATATAATAAGATATTAATATAATATAATGTTATAATATAATATGTAAATATATATAAAGAGAACTTTCTTGAAGAATCAGGAAAGTTGAAATCAATTTCAACTCCCCACCACGGATCTCACTCTCTCTTTGTCTCTCCACGCTCTCTCTCTCCCCCTCACCATACACTCTCTTTCTCTCTTCAATTTCTCTCCATCTATAAGTCAAATCGAAAAACGAACATTATATCTGGGTCCCAGCTCCACTCCTGAACATTTTAACCGAAGTGGATTTGTCGTTTGGATGTCGTAGGCACCACTCCACCAGGGTTAAGGTAAAGAGAATAAATTATGTCAGTTTATTTTGAAAATATATTCTTGATTTAAATTTATTTTGTAAGTTCATTTATTCCCATATGCCTGGGGTAAATTAAACTGCAGATCTTTGATTAAATTATTTTTTTGGGAATATTTTGGAATTAAGAAAAACTACAGGGATTTGATTAAATTAGATTTTTGGGTATATTTTAGAATTAAGTTAAACTATTGGGATTTGACTAAATTATATTTTTGAAAATATTTTGGAATTAAGTTAAACTGTGAAGATTTGATTAAAATAGATTTTTGGGAATATTTTGGAATTAAATTAAACTGTAAGGATTTGATTAAATTAGATTTTTTGGAATATTTTGGAATTAAGTTAAACTGTAAGGATTTGATTAAATTAAAGCATGTGTTTATAGAAATATTATATATGATTTTCTGAATATTCAGGCATATGGAAAAGGTAGGTTAGGATTATTATATGTGTATTTTGGGAAAACTAAAGTGAGTAGGATAATCATCTCACCTTTCTTATAAAACTTATATTTTGAGTTAAATATAATTGTGGAGATAATTATACCCTTGTGTTCGGTAAATTATATGTTCCCCTGTCAGTTTATTATCGTATGATTTATCAGACAAATTGTGTGGCATGAGTAATGAATATATTTTTGCACAAGTAAACCTTTCAGAGTATCTTATGAAAATGTACAACAAAGTATATATGACAGATTTATCAGAGTTATAACATGAAATGTGATAGTATAATTCATATTTATAATTTGACAGTATTATTCAGAATTATGAAATGACAGTTCAGATGGTTATGTTCCGAGTTTAAATGGCTCTATGTCGAGTCGAGATGGCTGTGTGCCAAGTTCAGAAATGATAGTTTTATACAGATATATGAATATGGGAACCTTGATGGACTAATTATGTTCAGAGCATGGAACCGTTACTAGTATGATGTATTAGTGCAACCACACTATTCAAAAAGTGTTAGTAATGAAAGTTGATTTGGCATGCGAAGAGTTGTGGACCGCCCCTGGAGTCCGGACTAGGCTACCGTAGGCAAATTGTACTATAGACCTTATAAAGTTTGACTTAACGTGGTAGGTCAGCCATTACTAAGTCCCGCCTATGGGCCGCACAACCCGATCATGTGGAGTTATTACATAATGGTTATATGATTGTCCATTCAAGAAGGTTCTTCATGATTTTATATATATATATATATATATATATATATATATATATATATATGTGTGTGTGTGTGTGTGTGTGTGTGTGTGTGTGTGTGTGTGATAATTTACGTACGCAAGGCAATTTATTATGACAAAGCATGTTTTGAGAAAAGTATGTATTTTCTAAATATATAGGTGTGAGATGACAATTAATTTCATTTAACTATATTTTGAAATCATATTTTAAGACTCAATATTTGATTTGAAAACTATAATTTCACTTTGTATAGCTCTCAAGAGAGAGAGAAAAAAAAAAACCAAAATCTATAAAAGCCAACATTTTATTATCCAAATGTTGATGCTCTTTTATTGAATATAAAATTTTTGTTGGGTCTAAACTTCTTATGGTTTTGACTTGCAAGTGTTTTAATGACTCACAGAAATGCCCCTTTCATGGAATAGCATAAGCAAATGCGACTAGAAGTGCCAAAGAACAACGAAATATGTCTAACTCAAGAATGGACGTATTGATGAAGTAAAGATAGGGCAATTAGTCTCCCAAACCTGTGTCATAGCTAGCTACTATTTTTTTGTTGCAAAAAGAAAAAAAAAAAGTGTCGACATAGGATTTTGTTTGGGGTGTCGACGAAGAGGGAATGATGGTCCCCATACAAGAAAGAAAGGGGTTTTGATGAAAAAGGGGTAAAAATGGTTTAAAATGGATTTGTCACCTTCTTTTTCTAAAAACTCAAGGAAAACAAAGAAAGACCTTGCAAAAATGTTTGCAAAAATTGAATTTTGAGTGTAGGAGTATGTTAGCCTTGGTGTATTCCCAAGAGGGGGGTGAATTGGAATTTTAAAACTTATTCCTAGGTTAAACCAGATGTTATCAGTATTTCACAACCTAGGGGTTTTTCTATGCAATTCCAAATGTGCAGATAAATAAAATGTGCGAAAATTAAATCATGCGCAGCATTCACAAAATAACATACATGTGCAAGAATGTAAATTACGGAAATTAAAATCACACACGATAAATGTTATCGGGGTTCGGCCAACTGTGCCTACGTCCCCGCCTCTAGCTTGCAAGCCCGAAGATTCCACTAATGCTCACTTAACGGGTGCAGCGGCACTGGTTACAACCAGATCAATTCACGGGGTTGACCTCAACCTACACCTTACCAAGATGGTGCACCTAGCTTCCCTAACCAGGTTTAAGTCAATCCGAGACTATTCCATAGGGATAGTCTCCCTCTTTAGGCCCATGCCTGGAATACAACAATCAACTAAAATTTATGTACACAGAAATGCTTCTTACGCTAAGCAGGCTATGTACCGATTTAGCACAGTATGATCAATGCACATCAATATGTATGAACTATAAGCTCAGTGCTCTATGTGTGCAAGCAACACTCAGAATAATTACTTTATCTAATCAAGCACAAGAGTGTATTCTAGAACTATCTTTAAAACTATGTATCAATATATCTCAATCACAAGCTTAGGGTTTCAAAGATTTCTACCAAGAGTATTCTAAATATCTCTAAACAATATTTTTCTCAATATTCAAGCACAAGAAGATATTTAAAAATGAGCTTGTAAGAAGATTTTTACACACACAAAAATACAAGTTCAATGAGTCCTACAATGACAATGCAAAGACTCACTTAGCTATAAGATTTTTCCCATACAAAGATTTATTAAATAAAATCGGGGGAAAAATGTAATGACCTGAAGAATAATGATATTTAAATAATAAGAAAAGGGTAAATGGGAAATAGAAAAGAAAAGGGGGCAGCAGGCTTGGTCAACGAAGGTGCGCTTTGTCGACAAGAAGATACCGAGAGGGGGTTTTAGGCAACTTTGAATTTTTTTGACGAAGGGGAGAGTTTGTTGACGAATTGCCTATTGACCTCGTTGACGAGGTGACGTGACTCATCGACGAAGCCCCTAGTATAAATAGCCCAAACCTCGAATTTTACGCAGAAAAATCAGCAAAAATCTCTCTCTCTCTCTCTCTCTCTCTCTCTCTCTCTCTCTCTCTCTCTCTCTCTCCTCCCTACGATTTCTCTCTCCTCTCTCTTCGATTTCGGCTCCGTCGTTCGCCAGATCGACGATCTGAGGCTACCACGACGCTCTTGGGAAAATTCTCTCCAAGTCTGCCAGAGTGAATCGATGGTGGGGCAGAGTTGAAATTCCTCCCTAAGTTGAGGTAAGACTTTTTATGCCAAATTCGGTCTTACCGTAATTATAGGAAATGTTATTCATGGAGAAATAATGAAGTTTAGTTCTAGGAGTTGTTGGTTTCAGGGCGTTACTCGGGGAACCCTACGGGTGCAGGACGAGTGGATTTTTAGGGGGTTACTTCTCAGTGTCAGGTAAGGGAATAAACTAAAGCAGTTATTTTCCATACAAGCTATATTATTATTATTTATCAGCAAATTTACTTTCAGGAAGCATGTATATATATGAAGAGATTGGTAATAATGCATGTTTGGGAAACTGCTATTATGTTGAAATGTATATATATTAGTATGATATGCCAGGAAATATGATTTTTAGAATGGAATGTACGGTTTATTCAACATTGTGTGGCATAAATATTATTTTACCTGAAAAATATTATGTTATGGAAATTTTACGAATAAAGCATGTTTTTATAGTTTATACGATAATGCAGTACATTATGGTTCCAAATACATGATAAATGAATTATTTATTCAAAACGATATTTATGAAATGTTCGACGCAAGGCCATGATTGATAGCCGGCACAAGGCCGTGTATGATATATGATTTCGGCGCAAGGTCATATGTATGATTTTGGCGCAAGGCCACAAATATGAAAGTAAACGATGCAAGGCCGTATGTTTCTAAGTTATTATAGAACATGCTATCAATCTATTTACGTTAAACTGTATATTATCATGTATTATGTATTATCAGAACCCGGATGATAGTTCAGTTCAGTTACAAGGGCACGGTACCGTTGCTATACAGATTAGATATTATGTTCAAACTTGTACTAACCACCCCACAAGGGGGTGGGAGATGGATAGTCGATGTGACTTTCAGTGTAGAGTTGTAAACGTCCACCTGGTAGTCCGGACCAGGGTGTGGTGGGCCCATCGTACTTGCAAACATTTTTGACTCGACAATGGTTAGCCAACCATTGTCGAGTCCTGCCTTCGGGCTGCACAACCCGTCATGGGGGGTAATACATGACATCAGCTAGCTATACATCCTGGGTGAATTTTCAATATTATCAATTATACCAGACATTTTATGAACTGTATTATTTATTAGAAAATACGGAAGTATACGATTATTCAGTATAATATAATGAATGTTTTCAGGTATATGAAATGTACTGTATATGTATAATTGCATCAAATATTCATGTTGTCATACGACTATATTTAGTTTATTTTCTGTTACTGAGAAGTGTCTCACCTCCGAACTTAAATAACTTTTCAGGAAACCCAAAAAGACAGACTGATCGAGGCTGCCATTGAGTTAGTTTGATACTACCCCACTAGGAGGGTATGTTTTGATCTAGGAACAGTAGATTTGTGTTGTGGGTTCCTAGATATGTATATATTTTGTATTTTTGGAGATTGTATATAAACACAATACTTGGGGATGTAGTTGACTCTGGTATTATATATTTTATGGTTGTATGAATGTTAATTTATATTTACTGCTACTTAGGTTTCCGCTGTGAATGTCAAATGTGTCCCTGTTACCCACGAGTTCGGGTTGACTTTTTTATTATTTATGTTTTATTTTTTGATAAGATAAGCAGGTCGTTACAAAAAATCCTTTGCTTAACCCTCAAATAAAAATCACAAGCATACAAGCAAGTGAGGGTTTCTAGTAATATAGGATAATGAATAAAACACTCACAATATAAGATTTCTCAAAGGAATGAAGGTATTTGAGTGTTATGGGCTTAGTATGAAAGAATATGATTTGAAAATTTTCAGAGGATTTCTCACTAATCAATTTGCTAATTTCCTACTAATCCTCACAAATGAACCCCTATATATAGAAGTGGCAAAAATTATAATCATTGGGGATAAAATGGGGATTCTTAAATTTGTTTTAAACTAGTTTAAAGAAAATAACCCCGTTTAACCATCTTTAATCGCAGTAAAAAATATAACAACCCGAGACTTTCGGGTGCCCAAGCCTAAGTTTGGGTGCCCAAACAGTCACAACACAAAAAGTCATTTTAATGGTTCGGGTGCCTAAAAATAAGTTCGGTTTACTGAACCAAGGCGATTTTCAAAAAGACTGCATTTTGGGTGCTCGTACTGAAGTTCGATCACCCGAGGGTAAAATGAATGTAATGTTCAGGCGCCCAAGTTGGTGAAAAGTAACCTGACACAGATTCGGTCGACCGTGGAAAATGTGTGTAATTTGGTTCGGTTTGCCAAACACAGGTCAACTTGTTGACCGGTCCGGTTTGGTCGACCGAGGCAATTTGAATTGCCAAGTTCGGTCACCCAACCACTCACACAATTTGGCTTTTATGTTCTATTCAGTTCAATTGTTTCCCCTGATAATATAAGTGATTATGGAGACTTTCTTACGTGCAAGTGCTGGGAGCTAGGGTCTTTTTAAGGTCATTTTGCTTTCCGAAAAAAATTTGTTGTCGGTCAATAATCCCTAAGGTCTTTCAACTATGGTCTTGAGCTTATAAGTTCCTACATACATGATACACAACAATTATTACAGACCATTTCCTATATTACTATTACAGACCCAAGATAAACATAATATGAATTACAACGCAAGATAAATCTTTTGGGTCTTTAGTCTTTAAGTCTTCTCATGCCATCAAGTGATCTTGGTAGTATGAACATGTACACAAACTTGATAGACATTAAATACTTGAGTATTTGTCCTTATCAAAATCGGGTATGACCTATGAGGTCAACAGAGTACATTTGTGCATAGGAAAAATGATTAGTCAATCATCTCAGTGATGATAAGCCTTTCAGCACCCCTAACAAAACTTGTTCATAGAACGATTACCGCAACTACGTAGGTGTTGCCTTTAAAAGAAAAAAAAAAGAAATAGAAATTGAAAGATAAATGACCCCTTTTGGTCTCCCGGCAATTGAATCACTATCCAAGCACTCCAAGATGGCTCCAAGGAACTCAGAGTATTGTTCTAAAAGGAATTGACTTCAAAACCCTAATTTTTTATGAAAACATAATGTTGGTGATGATGAAAGATAATAAGTGAAGAAAGACAGTTAATTTCGAAAAATGTCGGGCTTGTATTACTGACCTTGCAAAAACAAAATCCTTAGAAAAGGGGACCAGACTTGTATTACCAGCATTTAAAAATAGAGAATTAGATAAGTGAGTTTGAAAACGATAGTTGAAGTTTGAAAAGTGTAGTGCAATGCATGAATTTTAGAAATTCTAGGGCTTCATCATTAGCCTTTTAAAATTGAGAAAAATTGGAAAACACATATTTTTGAAATTTTTTAAAATATTTTTAGAATAAGGAAAATGCTGACACTAAACAAACAAAAGATGGTTCATTCGATCTAATTCTATTAGTTGAAGCCCTAATCCTTCTCAAATCATACGATTCTCAAATGTTAAAACTCCTATCATGCCTAGGGATAAGGGGGAAGAAAGCATTATACAGTAAAATTCTTCCCTTTATCTCATTGTCATCCAAAAGCAGACTGTGGGAACCACTTAACCAAACTTATATTTTTTTTATATTTTTCACATTTTTTTAATTTTTTTAGAATTTTTGATAAAGACAAGATAAAATACACACAATAAAACACATAATACATACACAAACACACACATGCACTTATATTTATACTAACATTCATACGCACACATATACATACATGCACACATACATATACATATATACCACACATATATATCATACATGCATATTTATATAATACACTAATATATATACATATATATAATACATCCCTATTTACCTACATATATATATATATATGCATTGACATCATCATGTTCACCTACATACATGGATCCATTCATCATGCACACATGCATATTCATGCATCCACACACACGCTCATGCATTCATATCACACATGCATACCTACATACATGCAGACATGTATACATCCATCATGCATATGCATACATGCATCAACATGCATCCACACACATGCACTACATGTAATGACCCAAAGAATAATGGTTTTTAAATAATAAAAAGAAAGTGAAATGGAAACTGGAAATAGAAGGAGGCAGTCGTTCGCGTTCGTCAGCGACATTGCATTTTGGAAAGCGTAAATCCTGAGGAATTTTTTCAGCTCCTCGTCGACGAACACAGGGGACTCGTCGATGAATACAGGGGACTCGTCGATGAGAGTATAACAGGAGTTCGTCGACGAACTTTCTACAACACTCGTCGACGAGAGTATAACAAGAGTTCATCGACGAACTTTCTATAGGACTCGTTGACGAGGTGAAATGGCTCGTCGACAAGGAAATACCAAGGGGATGATTTTGGGGTTTTTGAATTTCCTCAATGAAGAGGAGAGCTCATCAACGAATTTTCTATTGACCTCGTCGACGAGGTGACATGGATCCTCAATGAAGGTCACAATTTAAATAGGCTTAAAATTCATTTTTGGCTGAAATTTTTTGCATAGAACTCTTCTCTCTCTTAACCTATAGTTTCTCCTCCTTCTCACTAAGATTTTGGGCTAGATTTCCACCGATTTGACGATCTGAAGCCACCATGATGCTCCTGGGAAAGTTCTCTGCAAGTCTACTAGAGCGGATCGTCAGTGGGGCTAAGTTGGAAACCATCCCAAATCCAGGATAAGGCTTTCTATTCAATATGTGGATTTTTTACAGTTATAGAAAGTGTTATACGCATAGAAATACTGAACTTTAGTTCTGGGGAATTTTATTTTCAGGGTGTTGAGTAGGGAACCCTACGGGTGCAGGACAGATTTTCTTAGGGGCTTTTTAAGAATCAGGTAACGAGATAAACTAAACTAGTATTTTATGAAAATATGTATATTGTTATAACATTCGATTTTAGAAAATAAATATCTTTATATATGATTTATATTTGGGAAAATACTGTTGAAAATGATGGTATGTTGAATATGCAAAAAACCTGTTAGTGTGGCATGAGTAGAAATTGTTATGAAATACTGTTTTCTGGGAATGTATTAATGATACAGATTTTTATAATGGAAAACCAGCGTATGGGCCGAGGTTTTTGATATATATGTCGACGTACGGGCCGAGCTATGTGTATGATTTGCCATCGTATGAGCTGAGCTATGGATATGGTTGTCGGCATATGGGCCGAGTTATGGAAATGATTTGCCAGTGTATGGGTTGTGCTATGATTTGCTGGCGTACGAGCTGATGATTTTCATAATATACGTATATATGCAAAATGATATGATTGATTTGATAATTAATGATATGAAATATCCATGTATCACAATTTCAATATATGTTATATGACATCAGAACTTGGTTGGCTTGGTCTAGGCTAGCACTTGCACGGTACCGTTGCTATGTGTCCATGGTCATCATGATCATGATATTTGTGTTAACACCGCTGTATGGAGTGGTGTGAGATTTGATGGTCGATGTGGTTTATAAGAAGTGTGTGAGCGCCCAAGGTGTACGGACTAGGTCCGACAGGCCCATCAGACTTACAGACTGTACTTTTGACTTGGCAGTGGTCAGCCAACCATTGTCAGGTCCCGCCTTCGGGCCACACAACCCAGTCATGTGGAGGTAATACATGACAACAACCAACTAACCTATTAGGAATATTTTTGTATTATTATTATATGAGATGAAATATGTTTATGAAAATGCAGTATGTTCTGCCATGTTTTGATGATATATATATATATATATATATATATGTTTTCCTAGATTTGACAAAATAGTTATTGATTATGTTCTGTATGGTATATGTATAACACAGAATACTCATGTTGCCACATACTGATATTAGTTTATTTCCCTTACTGAGAGGTGTCTCACCCCAAAATTTTATAAACTTTTCAAGAGCCCCAATTAGGAGAGCGGGAAAAGCCCCGCTGATCTAGAGCTATTTGTCTGCCCTTTTTGAAGGGTAAGTTTTAGTAGGGACAATTGAATTTTTGTGGAAATGTCCCTAGATTTTGTTTTTGGGATGTATATACTAAAATACAGTGATTGTAGTAACTCTAGTATTGTGATGTATGGTATAATAAAATGTATATGATTGTATGTTTCCTGCTACTTAGGCTTCTGCTATATGTTTTGATATATCCTTGGTACCCACGGGTCCAGGTGGGCTATGATCTGCTGAGATTTATGCTGTAAAAAATGTGAAAATTAAGTAGGTCGTCACACTACACATCTATGCATATGCATCATCATGCAAACATGCATATGCTTGCATGCATACATGCCATCATTCTTAATCATGCATGCACCCATCCATGCTTGTTAAAGTGCATAGATACACATGTATATGCATCCATAATTTATGCATGCATCATCACGCACATGCACATTCATGCATCACCATGCACATGCACACACACACTGAACCGCAAGAGAAAGAGAGAAATAGATAGAAAGTAGGCTAGCCCAAGTTCCCCCTCCCTGAGCCCAACCCCTTCAGAACTTATATAATAAAGAGAGGGGGTAGAGAGAGAGAGAGAGAGAAGGCCAGCCCAAGCTCCCCCTGAGTCTAGCCCCTTCAGGACTTGTATAGTAAGGAGAGAGAGAGAGAGAGAGAGAGAGGAAAAATGAATAAAAAGAGAAAGAGGAAAAACGAATAAAAAATACATTAGGGCAGTGCAGCTCCAGTGGTGTGGCGACAAAGGTAGCTTGTGGGCGATGAGAGAGAGGGGGATAGGGGTAGTAGGAATCTTGGAAGGCAAGGAAGAGGGGAAAAAAAAGGAGAAAGGAGAAAGAAAAAAGGGGGAAAGGGGCCCCCATCGCTGAAAATGGTTACTCTAGTGAGGAGGGCCCCACCAAAAAAATAAGAAAGAAGAAAGGGGAGGCGATGCCAAAACAACGTTGTCCCCTTTGGTGCATATATTTGCTTTTTTTTTTTTTAAAACGATATTGTTTTAGTAAGTTAAGGCAAGCAAGTGTGGGCATGTGCACACTTGCATCCGCCTTTTTTTAATCATTTTTAATTTTTAATTTTTTAAAAATATTTTTATTTTTATTTTTATTTTTTATAATATTTAATTAATTTTTTTTGAAAAAAAAATTAATTTATTAAATTAAAGGAAAAGATATACGGGGTCCGCTAAAAATGGCCAAAATTTTTAAGAATGTCTAAAAAACTAAAAAATTATAGAAAAACCAAAATTTTGCCTCGATTTTTTTTGCAAAAGATCAAAATGTTAGAAATGACGGGACTTCTATCTTGATATTCATGTTGAAGGGTAAAATTATTGGAGTGCACAACCTTATCATCTCAAACTAGGCCAAACCATCGATGTTTAAAGAGCCATCGTCGATGATTTTCCCTACTAACACTGGCATCTTAATTTCCACTATGTTTTCTCTTTGTGTATGTCTTCCACTCAATATATGAGCCACATATCACAACAATCTTCTATAGGCCTTTAAATATCATGGTGATGGTTCCCATGAGGTACTCATTATCATTATTATGTTTCCTTTCTTTTTGGCATCAATTATTATGAACCTTGCCTAATAAGAGCCTTTATCGTATTCTTCACATGTTGACAATCTCTAGTGTCATGCTCATAGTGTGTAAAAATACAAATTCTAGTCAGGATGCATTCATCTAGGGCTTGGTCTCAAAGGGTCAACCATTGTGGTCATTCATCTTCTCTAAGTTACATTAGTATATACTTGTAATGACCCGAAGTATAATGATATTTTAATAATAATTAAAAGAGAGAAAGATGGGAATAGAAAAGAGGGTGTAGCAGACTTCATCGACGAGGTGACGTATCTCGTCGACGAATCCGACTCTATAAATAGCCTAAAACTCGGATTTAAATGTAGAAAAATTAGAAAATTTTCACTCTCTCTCCTCCCTACGGTTTCTCTCTTCTCTCTCTCCGATTTTGGCTCTGTTGTTCACCGAATCGACAATCTGAGGCCACCACAACGCTCCTGGGGAAGTTCTCTCCAAATCTGCCGGAGCGGATCGTTAGTAGAAGCGAGTTGAAATTCATCCCTGAGTTGAGGTAAGACTTTTTATGCCAAATTTGGTCTTTTCATAGTTATAGGAAATGATATTCACGTGAAAATACTAAAGTTTAGTTCTGGAGATTGTTAAATTTAGGGTGTTGAACAGGGAACCCTATGGGTACAGGACGAGTGGAATTTTTAGGGGGTTTTTTTTAGTACCAGTTAAGGGAATAAACTAAAACAACTATTTTTCTATGCAAATTAGTATTATTTATCAGCAAATTAATTTTCAGAAAAGCATGTATTATATTTGAATATTATTAAGAAAATGCATATTCGGGAAAATACTGCTGTTATACAAGAAATGTAATTTTAGAATGAAATGTATGATTTTACTCAGCATTGTGTGGTATGAATATTATTTTACATGATAAGTATTATGTTATAGCAAATTTTACGAGTAAAACATGTTTTCAGGAATTATGAAATAACACAGTACATTATGATTTTGAAAATACATGATAATTGATTTATTTATTCAGAATGATATGTATGAGATATTCAGAGCAAGGCCATGATTGATAGCCGGCACAAGGCTGTGTTTTATGTATGATTTCGGCGCGAGGCCATATTTATGAAATGTTTGGCGCGAGGCCATATTTGTGAAATGTTTGGCGTGAGGCCGTATTTATGAAATGTTTAGAGTAAGGCCGTATTTACAAAATGTTCGGCGCAAGGCCGTATTTACAAAATGTTCGGCGCAAGGCCGTATTTATGAAAGTACAGAAATGCTATCAATCTATTTATGTTAAATGCTATATTATCATGTATTATATGTTATCAAAACCCGAATGTTAGTTTAGTTCAGTTTCAAGAGCACAATACCGTAGTAGCTATATAGATCAGATATCTATGTTCAGATTGGTGCTAACCACCCTACGAGGGGGTGGGAGATGGATAGTCGATGTGGCTTTCAGTGTTGAGTTGTAGACGTCCACCTAGCAGTCTGGACCAGGGTGTGGAGGGTCCATCGTACTTACAGATATTTTTGACTTGGTAGTGGTCGGCCAATCATTGTCGGGTCCCGCCTTTAGGCTGCACAACCCGTCATGGGGGGTAATACATGACATCAACTAACTATTCATCCTGGGTATGTTTTCAATATTATTATTAGCTATACCAGACAATTGTAATTAGTGTGATTTATTAAAAATATGAAAGTATACGTTTATGCAGTTATTAAATGATTAATGTTTTCTGATATGGAAAATGTACTGTATATCTGTATTATCATTAAATATTCATGTTGTCACACAGTTGTATTTAGTTTATTTTCCCTTACTGAGAAGTGTCTCACCCCCAAACATTAAATGATTTTCAGGAAATCCAGAAAGACCTGCGGAGCGTGACCGTCGTTAAGTTGGTTGTACTACCCTGCTAGGAGGGTAAGTTTGGGCTAGGGTTCAGAGATTTTTGTTGTGGGATCCTAGTTGTATTTTTGATATTTTGAGGTTGTATATGAATACAGTATTACTATGGATTGTAGTTAGTTCTGGTATTTTATATTTTATGGTTATGAGAATGTGATTTACAATTACTGCTGCCTAGGTTTCTACTGTGTATAACAGGTGTGTCCCCGGTACCCATGAGTTCGGGTTGACCTTATTATTAAATATGTTTATTATATGAGAAGACAAGCAGGTCATTACAATACTTTTTAAGGTCTTTAGGAGTCTAAAGTTTTGGAATGGATTCTCTAAGTTATGCGTGTTTCTTCTAATTTTTTTCCTTCTATTTTTCGTTTTTAGGGTAGTCAACTACCTTCGTTATTTCTTTCCTTCCTTTTCTTATATTCCTCTTAGCCTTGTACTTGGCCTAAATGGTATAATTTACATCACAACACTGCTTTTCCCTCTATAAAGGATTAAATAACGCCTTTGAGAATCTCTTAGAGAGCTATAAGTGAAAGCTGGAATATTAAAGACCATGTTTTAGGCTAGGTATTGCCATTCATTATTCACATTTGGTTTCTTGATCTAAAGCCTTGGCATTGAAATGTTTAGCATATTATTGTTGATATTCTTCTAGCCTTTGATTAATCTTGTATGAGATTTCTAGAAGTTTTTTGCATCCTCTAGTTGTTAATGAAATAATTAATAAACAAAGCACTAAATTGAAAAAAAGAGCATGCTAAAGCTAGAATAAGCACTACATCAAGGATAGAGTCATAACAAAAGCTCTACATATTATAATAATCAACGCCTGAGAGGAATAGTGTATTCCCCAAGAGGGGGGTGAATTCGAAATTTAAAACTTCCTAGGTCAATTTATCTCTATTTTAAGATCCGAAATCAATATAACTCAACTTAGGGTCTTTCTAAGCGATTACGAATTCAAATACCAAAATATGGAAATATTTAAAACATGCACAACATTCACAATAGATTAGATATAAACATACATGTGCAGAAAATATAAAGAGTATAGGGAAGAGAAAGCAGACACGATATTTGTTATCGAGGTTTAGCCAATACTGCCTACATCCCCACCTCAAGCTAACCAGTTAGAGGATTCCACTAAGTGCTCACTTAACCAGGCGGAGCGATGCCACTTACACTCTTTTTACGAAGTGGAGACTCCCCAGCTCAATTACGGGACTAAGCCACAACCATTTTTCTTTACGGGGCGGAGTCTTCGCAACTCAATTACAGGGCTGAGCCACGACCAGTTCTCCTTACGAGGCAGAGACACCTCAGTTCACTTTTCGATCGGAACCAAGTCTTACACACTTTACAGGATGGTGCACCTCCTAACTCACCTAACCGGGTTCGAACCAAACCGGGACTCCTTACAAGGCGAATCTTCCTCTTCAGGCCACGCCTGGAATACAATAGATAATAAAATTTACATACAAATAAATGCTTCTCACGACAAGCAAGTGTGTACAAATTTTAAAGCACTAATGCACTCACACAAGATATGAATTTAAGCTCAAGTGAGTATGTGTATTTTCTCATAATAATTTTGTAATCTTTGAAAATGATGCATATGATAAAGTACTTCAAAGATTTGAACCCTAATAAATATTTCTCCAAAAATATTTTTCAAAGAATAATAGGAGAACCTAGGGTTTTGCCTTCAAATAATTTTTTGCCCAAATAAATATAAGAGATCTTTCAATCAAAGATTACGTGGATGAAAATATGCTCAAGTACTCTTAAAGATCTTCTAAAAAATATAGTTCAAAACACATGTATGAGAAGTCTTGGGTATTTAGCTCAAAAAGATTTTTGCAAATAAACACAAGTGAACTTATGAATCTTGAAATGAATGTACAAAGATTCACAAAATATATATATATATATATATATATATTCACAAAAATATTTATCAAAGAAACACTATGTGAAGAACTTTTAATCTTACTATCAAAGATTATTTTCAAAAGTAAAGGCTTGAGAGAGTAAGTGCTTTTTAAAATATATATGCCCATGATCTCTTAAACAACTCCCAAATGCAATGACTTTGCAAGTGAAAGAAGTAAAAGAACAAACAAAGCTCCCTTTAAAAATGATTTTTCAAAAGAATTAAGAGAAAGAGAGTAAAAATGAATAATGCACAAAAATAATTTTTGGGAGGATTTATAATCTAAGCATTAGTTAAAAATGAGTTATAAAGGGGTATTTATAGACATCTTAAAAAATATGAATATTTAGGACCTTTTGGGTATTTTTCAATTTGTTTAATGAAAAATTAATGACGTTTTAGCGTTGATATTTTGAGCAACCTGAGAGGGTCGGTCGACTGGCGAAGGCGCCGGTTGGGTGACCGCAAGCCAAAATTTGAATTTCTACGAGGCTCGGTCGATTGAGGAAGAGGTCGATCGACTGACCTTGGTGATTCCTCATTTCTTCTTAGGTTTGGTCGGTTGGACAAATGATCGGTCGGCTGAGAGAATAGTGTCAATCGGCTAAGACTTTTAATGAACTGAAATGGTTGGTCGGCTAAGGGTTCAAGACCAGGCCAAAATACATTGGTCGGTCGACGGAGGAATTTGTGTGTTAATTTGGTTGGTCAACCAAGCTTTGTATTTCTTTGATTTTTGGCCTAATGCATGGTTGGTCGACTAAGCTAGTTTTATTTAGTGAGGGTCGGTCGAACGAGGTCATTTAACACCTAAGATTAGCTCTGATCTTGACCCTAAAGATATTACGAAAACCCTTGTTTGATTTTAACTTTTATGAAAATATTTTTTGATAAAAGTTTAGGTCCCCTATGGTTTATCTACGGTCATCTGAGCTTTCATCCACATTATGCATGATATGCATTTTTCCAGACCAAAGCTTAAATGCAATTACAATTTAAGAACATATATTTCTTCTTCTTCTTTACTCTTTTGTCTTCATGAAATACGCCAGGTGTATGGTACGAGCTTTCTGCGCCTCATGACTTCCATTTTCCAGTATCTTATGTTCATGCTAAAATGTAAATATGTTCACATACTGAATACACACATAAGATACAAGTGATTTGTCATAATCAAAACGGGATCGGACTCAAAAAGTCAACAACATCCTACAAAAAATCATTAAGGCTTGGAATGTCTCGAGGTGATCTATGTGTCCATCTTGACATCCTAGAACTTCTTGGTTGGCATTGTAAAACCCTTGGATAATGATTTTTCAATAATCCCACAGGTGAATATATTTAGTCAACAACTTTCTCCAATCTCAAAGGGTTTCTTTTAATCAACCATGTACTTCTTTTTTGGCTAGTATTTTGGGAGGGTGCTTTGAGGAGTTAGAGCTACCATAACCCTCCAAAGAAATCTCATCCACATTGGAAACTTAGAGGGGGGGGGGGGGGGAGGAACAAGGCTTTGTTTTTAATCGTAGTTACTCGAGGCTAGAAAAGTTTGCATGTTCAAAGCTAGAACCCTCATTTGCCCTTGCATTGTCTAAAATTGTTATAATGGATACACAACACATCTTGGTGGGGATGGTCATTTCCACTTTTGAGAGCTAGATCATTTTGCATTCTAATAGGAATGGGTTCGAGCCATAAATATTCATTTAGGTACTTTGTTTGGGGTAAAATGTTGTCCATTATAAATCATATGAACAAGAGATACTATATGACTAGAGTTTGAACTCTAGATGAATGTTTCGTGGTAAATTAAAATGGGTTTATATTGATTAAAGAAAGAATATTAGGGTTTGTTGGTGCCATTTTTTTTTTTTTATTCACTGTAACAAACATATTATAGTAATCTGTCTGCTTGTGTTATTAGTTTTATATTTTTGTTATCAACTTGGGTTTAAAAAAAAAAAAAACCTAAATATTAGATTGTGTGGCTTTTAGTTGTCGTAACAACCAATTACTATATTCTAATATCTAAAATTAACTTTGACATTAGATCATTATATAGGAATTTTTTTAATGAAATTAAAATTACATGACCATTCTAATTGTCCATGAATTTACAAATAATTAGAAAATAATTAGAGTGATTCAAATAGTCATTTTGATTATTTTTCAATCATCATATGGAATAGGATAGTTCTTGTAAGCACTAAAAATCAAATTTAAAAATAATAAATAATAAATTATTGACTATAACTAATTATTATTTTTAGATATTGCAATATTTTCTTGTTTCATATTCTCTTGCATCTAATTATTTTAAACATATTTTTAATTTCTATTTGATTCAATGAAAAAACAAACATAAGTTCAACTAATTTTAAATTTATTTTAATTTACTAGTAACCAAACAAGTTACTAGTTTTCAATTTATAATTTTTGTTTCTAATTATCAAATTTCATTTATGATTTTTGTGTCCATAACTTTTAAAAATGATATTAGGTAACTTGTTAAAGTTATAAACTAGCTATTTCCTTAATTCTTGGAGTGATGTTTCACTTAAGTAGAGATAAATCTTCACAAAAGTTGTTGCAACAATTTGTCGGAGAGGGAAAAGTGAGCCGTAATCAAAGTTTGTGGATTCCTTTGCATTGTAACTGACCTAAATATATTTTGTCATCAATTTAACTGACCAAAAGTCTCACCTAAAACATTATTCCAAATGAATTTTTTCTATTAATATTCAAATAAAGATTACTCTTCACGAATGTTGCAACAATTTTTAAAAATATATAAAAAAAAAAGTAAATTTAATTATAATTAGTAGATTCCTTGAGAGCTGATTGACCTCAATAGAACTAGTTTTTAATTAATCAGCTCAAATTCTCATAGAAAACATTATTTTAATAATAGCACATGTTAAATAATTAATGTGATATTTTTATTATATTTTTTCTAAATTAAAAAAATTAAATTGCATCCAATTGCATCTTTATTCTTCATTTAATACCTATTTATAGTGCTATATAATATCTTTTATTTTGTCGATAAATAAAATAAAAATTTTATGACTTTATGGGCAAAGTCAAACCGTGTTAAAAACGAAAAATCTGGAAGTATCCGATTTAGTTGACCAGTCAAGAAAATATCTCCTGGAACGTCACGCTGGCAAAATCGCAACCGTTCCTTCCAACATTAGATTGGGTATCGGACGGACGATTCTCGTTTACTTGAACATCCACATATTCCCTAGTATACGCCTCAGATCCACGGTAGGAGATCCTTATTTAAAAAAAAAACAAAAGAAAAATAAAAAGGAAAATATGATATATCCGTTGGACAGTTGGCTGCTTGGACTTCACAAATATCTCATGGTACGGGTCATGCGGCGGATGAAGTGAGGAAGAAAAGAAGGAGGGATCCAGTGTATGCCAGCTCAGGAAAACAATATGACGCACCAATCGAAGTGCGCGCCTCATCATCAATATGCCTATTCAATGATCTCGTACCACGTGTGATAGTTTCACGAATCTTCCGTCGGACCCCTGTGGCAGCAGTACTGCCCACCCCGTCTCTTAGAAAAAACCCTTCAGGGCTCCGGGGACTTCAACAAAGCAAAAGGCGTTTCTACGCGTCGGCAACTTTTTGGCGATCTGCGAGTATTGTTCCAAAGGTACGGCGGTTTCTCCTTCTTTCTAGAGTTTTGGTTGTGTGAAGGTACTCGTGGTCAGGGATTGGGATTTGAATTGTGATTGTAGCATTATTTTTGTTTGTTGTTGATCGCTTTGATCGGGTCTGAAGGTCGTTTTGGTTGGTGATTCAATGGATGTGCATTTAATTTGCTTTGCTTGTTGGTATTCTTTGTTGAATTTTGTTGAGTTTTGCCTGCTAGGTTTAGATCTGTTTGTTTGTTGGTGTATTTTGCTTGAATTGCATATCCGTAATAGTTTGGTTTCATAGGGCTTGATCTGCTGTGAGGAATAATTTGTTCATTTCTCTACGTTTGATTACCGTGAAAATTTCAAGATTAGAAAAGAAATTGAAGGAATAGACATTTGTGATGCTATACTTCCAATTTTTATTGTCCCTAAGCGACTTTGAAACTTCTCTCAGTGAAGCTAAAATAGTTTTGAAGTTAAGATTTGAATCGAAGATCGATATTTCTTTCTTTTTTCCAATTTACTTTTCCTAGCAACCAGGTAGAGGGTCCGTGAGCCTTCATTTGGAACAGTTTGAACCAATTTTAAGCTTTATCTTTTCATTTCCCAATTTTTTAAAATTAGATCTAAGTGTCTTTGTGGGATAATCGAATGGCTGCTATTCTATGCTCCCATGGCGTTATTCTATGGTTTCTTATGAGCTGGGTGAGTTTATTAAGTTTTACTTGTAAAGAAGTGGATGAATAAAAAAAAAGAGTGAATGAATGCATTGTTATTAGTTATGTATATGAGAAATCAATCTTGATAAACAAAAAAACTGATTTCATTGATTGAATTAATAACTATACAACTGTATATATATACTCTCAACTTAACAGCTATAAATGAATCTGGTAAAAAAAAAAACTAATTAAATAACTAAAATACATGTTGTCAATATAACAGATTTTCTGTTCTAACTTGAAACTTGCTGACTTGTCTGGGCTAGGCAGCTTTGATGCACGAATAAATTGCTGCTGCTGTTGTCTGGCTTTTCATACTCCCCCTCAAGATGGACTGATGAAGAACAAATGTTAAACAGTCCCATCTTGGATAGTAACTCTGAAAATTGTTTATAACCCAATGCTCAACAAATTTGCCAATTGACAATGAGTTCTCACATGATTCAGTTTAATCACCTTAGCCAAGACCTTATCCCTTACAATGTGACAATCAATCTCTATATGTTTGGTCCTTTCATGGAAAACTGGATTGGACCCTATGTGCAAAGCTGATTGGCTGTCACAAAACAACATTGCTTCTCTATAATGCCTAATCTGCCAAGTCCCTTAGCAAATAAAGAATCCACACAATCTCACAAGTTGCTACAGCCACAGCTCTGTACTCTGCCTCAGCTGAAGACCTTGACACAGTAGCTTGTTTCTTTGATTTCCAAGAAATTAATGAATCCCCAAGAAAAATGCAGTATCCTGTAACAGATCGTCTTGTGTCTGAGCATGATGCCCAATCTGCATCATTGAAACCTTTGACATGGAGTTCTGATTTTGCATAAAAGAATTCTTCTTTCCCTGGTTCATTTTTAATATAAAGAAGTACCTTAAGAGCAACTGCATAATGAGGCTTTCTAGGTTTTGCCATGAACTGACTGAGCTTGTGAACAACAAATGTAATGTCAGGGCTAGTAATAATTAAGCATAATAACCTGCCAACCAATCTTCTGTACTGACTTGGATCATTTAAACACATCACCTTCATGTTTGCTAAGTTTCAAAGTAGGATCCATAGGAACTTTGGCTGGTTTGCATCCTAGTAGGCCAACATCTTCCAAAATTTCTAGAGCATACTTCCTTTGACACAAGAAAATGCCCTTGGCTGTTCTTGCTACCTCCAAACCAAGAAAATACCTCAAACTCCCTAAATCTTTCAACTTGAACTTCTTGTTTAACAAGACTTTAAACTCCTCAACTCCCTTTTGATCATTGTTTTCAATTAGAACATCATCAACATAAACCAACAACACAATAAATGAATCTCCTTGCTACCTAGTGAATAAAGAGTAATCAGCCTTGGATTGAACAAAACCAAGATCAATTAAGGCAGTTGAGAACTTAGAAAACCACATTCTAGAAGCCTGTTTAAGACCATAGAGTAATTTATTGAGTTTACAAAACAATTGAGGCTGCTCCCCCTGGCTGTGAACAACCTGAGATTGCTCCCCCTTGCTGTGAAAACTTGGTGAAAAAGACATGTAAACCTCTTCATTCAAATCTCCTTGAAGAAATGCATTATTTACATCAAGTTGGCTGAGAAACCAGCCTTTCACAGCAGCCACAAGAAGTATAGTTTTGACAGAGACCATTTTAGCGACTGGTGAGAAAGTGTCAATGTAATCCAGCCCCTTTTTTTGGGTGAAACCCTTGGCAATCAACCTGGCCTTATATCTCTCAACAGAACCATCTGATTTGTATTTCACTTAATACACCCACTTACAACCAATGGACTTCTTACCAGGTGGCAAGGAAGTAACAATCCAAGTATTATTAGCTTCCAAAGCTGAAATCTCAGCAACCATGGCAGCCTGCCACTTGGGGTTACCAACAGCTTGGTGATAAAAAGTAGGTTCAAAAATGGAAGAGATGGTACAACAAAAAAATTTATATGAAGGAGACAGGTTATTATAAGACAAATAAGATTGAATGGGATGAGAAGTACCTGAAGCATGTATGGAAGATCTTGGAATGGCAGCTGATGTGACTTGATTACAGTGATAGGCCTCAAGGTAAGATGGTGGTTTAGTATGCCTGGTAGACCTTCTAAGAATAATAGGCTGGTCAAATGTATAAAAAACACCATGTGTATCAAGAAATTCATGAATATTGTCATCAAAATCTTGATGAATTTGAGCAATGGAGTCATTAGAAATAGGTAAAGAAGAAGAAGGGACAGTCGGAGACTCAGAATAAGGAATGGAAGGAAAGATAGGTAAAGGAATAAGATTGTCACATTTAGAAGAGTTATTTGAAGCAAAAGGAAAACTTGACTCATGAAATACAACATCCCTAGACAAAAAAAATTGTATGAGAATCAAGATCAAAGAGTTTATAACCCTTGACATTGAAGGGATATCCTAGAAAAACACACTTTCTGGCTCTAGGAGTGAATTTGTGTTTATGAGGAGTGAGATTGGTAACATAACACAAACAACCGAAAATCCTAAGATGTGAATAGGAAGGAGGTTTGTGAAATAGAAATTCAAAAGGTGTTTTATGATTTAGAAAAGGGGATGGAAGTCTATTTATTAAATAGACTGCAGTGAGGACACAATCACCTCAAAAAGAGAGAGGAACATTGGATTGAATCTGTAATGCCCTAGCAGTAGCAAGTATGTGTTGATGCTTTCTCTCCACAGCTGAATTTTGTGTGGAGTGTAAACACAACTCAATTGATGAATAATTCCTTTAGAGCTTTAAAAATCATTAAAGCAAAATTCTAAGGCATTATCCGATCTAATGGATTTAATCTTGGTTCCAAATTGAGTGAGAATCATGTTATAGAAAGATACAATAAGTGGTCTGACTTCAGATTTATTTTTGAGCAAGAAAACCCAAGTTGCTCTAGAAGCATTGTCAACAATAGTGAGAAAATATTTGTGACCATTAGAGGTTAAAACAGAAAAAAGACCCCAAACATCCATATGAACAAGATCAAAAGGATAAGCACATTTATTATTATTGAAAGGAAAAGGAATTCGCTTCTGTTTTGCCAAAGGACAAACAGTACAAAGTTATTACAGCAATTCTTAAGAAAAGGTAAAACACTGCTCAAAGAAGAACTTTTACATCAGAAGGGTGCCCAAGCCTTGAATGCCAAAGTGAAAACACATTTGAAGAAAGAGAAGAAGAGCAAACAGCAGAGAAAGCCTTGAGATTCTACTTAGAAAATAAATCAGAAAAAGATGCAGTGGCTTGAGAAAGGCTCGAATCTTGTAATAAGTACAAACCATCATGCATTTTGCCCATTCCAATCATGCTCCAACACGTAAGGTCCTATAGAAAACAAAATTGTGACAGAAAAACAAAATATATAGGTTGAGATTTGGTTAAGGCATTGACTGATAAAAGATTAAAAGTAAAAGAGGGTACACAAAGAACTTTGTGAAGGATTATGTGAGAAGAAAGTTGAATAATGCCAATGTGTATAACAATAGTTGCTTCCCCATTAGGCATTTTAACCATAGTATGTGAAATCTCAGTATAAGGAGTTAACATTTGAATGGAACACACTATATGATCACTTGCACTAGTATCAATAACCCATGTATGAAGATCATAAGCTCGTCTGTTAACAACTTTAGCAGAAAAAACAAAATGCTTGTAGTTACTTGCAACAACATTTGATGGACAAGACACAGCATTAGCAACATGAAGTTCTTGATCTTTAGGTAATTGTGGAGTAGAACAAGAACCAATTAATGTCAGAAGTTGTTGGTATTGGTCATGAGTGAAAGCTGGAGCTTGAGATACAGACTTTGATGAAGCATAATTAGTAACTCTAGTAGAATTATTTCTTTGAATGAGTTCAATATTAGATGAAATTTGATGAGCAGTGGCATTTTTATTGTTCTTGAACTTGAATCCTGGTGGAAAACCATGCAACTTATAGCGTTTGTCCACAGTGTGGCCTAACTTTCCACAGTGAGTGCATAAAGGCCTTTCTTTGCCTTTAAAATTAGTTCCTGAGTTCTTGGTTGCTAGGGCAGTGGATTCAACTCTAACAATATTATGCACAAACCTCTGCATTTCTTCTTGAATGAACTAAGAATAAACCTTGTTGACAGAAGGCAAAGGATCCATCAACAAAATTTGAGTTTTTACTTGAGAGAAAACATCATTCACTCCCATGAGAAATTTCATGGTGGACTCCTTGGCTTGAAGATTCTGCAACTTTGATTGATCCCACACACACACTGACCACAAGTACACTGAAGAGATGGATTCAAATTCTGCAATTGATCCCACAAGATCTTGAGCTGAGTGAAATAATCAGTGAGTGATTGCTCTCCCTGATGAATCTCAGCAATTTGCTTTTGAATATTGAAGATCTTGGTCCCATTTCCTTGATTGAAAGTGTCTCGAAGATCAGTCCAAATTTCTAAAGCTGTATCTCCATAGATAATGCTTCCTTGAAGCTTTGGTGATACATAATTAATGATCCATGTACCTACCGTATTGTCAGCACAAACCCATGCTTGAACAACATTTGGAGAATTCACCAATGGTGAAGATATGGTTAAAGATCCATCAATAAATCCTAACTTGTTTTTGGCAATTAGATAATTCCTCACTGATCTTGCCCAAGCAGGATAATTTTCTGCCCCAATCAATGGTTGAGAAGTGAGAATTGCTCCTGGATTTCCTCCAGGTTGCAAGAACTGAGGATCACTAAGATTATATGAATCTTGTAAATGTAAAGAAGATGAAGCCTCTGTGTTGGAAGCATTAGCTGCTACTGTTTCCGTCATTGAAGAAGCTTGAGAAGCTTGTAGAACACAGCAATGGTGAAAAACTTGAGAAAAACTCTAAGAAGATGATAATGGAGAATAAGATGCTCTAATACCATATGAGAAATCAATCTTGATAAAACAAAAAAACTGATTTCATTGATTGAATTAATAATTATACAACTGTATATATATATATATATATATATATACTCTCAACTTAACAGCTATAACAGATTCATGTATGAATCTGGTAAAAAAAAAAAAAACTAATTAACTACATGCTGTCAATATAACATATTTTCTGTTCTAACTTGAAACTTGCTGACTTGTCTGGGCTGGGCAGCTTTGATGCACGAATAAACTGCTGCTGCTGTTGTCTGGCTTTTCATAATGTAGGGCTAATATAAAGTTTGTATTGTTATTTGTTAATTATTAGTGCGTATGTTTGTGTGGGCGGAGAGGGGGGTGTTTAGAAGTCAATTCTAAATAAAGCTGTTGCAAATTTGCACTTGTGCATTTATATTTGTTATGTAAATATGGCAGAATATATTTTAATTTGTAGAAAAATTCCATTATTAGAATATTTAAATGTTTCTAAGACATTCTCTGAACAAGCGCATGATAATCTTTTGTGTGTAATGATTATTCTCAGAAACTAAGAAAAGGCATGTTTAGAGAATGAATTCACTACCATGAGAACTCAGTATTCTGAGAAGGACGAGTGACTACTTGAGAGAAGTTAGGTTAAGAAAGGATTTTGTATAAATGTGAATCTTGAGAAGCATTTCTTTAAGTAAAAGAAAAATTGAATAATATTTGTTTAAATTTTAAAATAAAAATAATTTTTTGAAATTATTTATATGTCCATGTTTTGTAAATGTTGTAATTATAAGAAGCTTGTAAATTGAGAATATTTTTGGAAAGATGATTGAAAAAAAGAAGAGAAAGATGATTGAAAACCACCTATGCTTCCTTTAATTAATAGTAGAGATCTACTTCAATTTCATTCATTTAAACTGAGAGGATATCCTTAAATTTTTGTTAATAGAAAAAAAGGATCACATGACTGACTTCAAATAGTTAGGAATAAGGCTTATTTGTCATTACTTTTGTTGTCATTGTGGTTTAGCCATAGATTCTAGCTGCAGTAATTGAGTTGTTCATGCCATCTGAATTCATCTTGCGCTTTCTTGACTTTCCAGGTAAAATACATTGAAATGAGTCGTCCACAGGATCCACATCGACCTTTCTTCCCATTTGGAAATCCTTTTCGGATGATACTACCAAAGAGCTCCTCTTTGAATCCAAGGCTTCTTGCTCTATTGAACACTTTTGAGGAAACCTTGGCAATGAGGCTGAGAAAGCTTAAGGCAACTGATAGCAGTGACATTTTAAGCTTTTCATGGATGAGATTAGCAATGGAGTCACTTTGTGAAACTCATACTGACATTAAAACCCTGATTACTGCACTCGAGCTCCCAATGTGTGATTGGGAAGATAAATGGATAGATGTGTACTTGGATGACAGTGTCAAGTTGCTGGATATCTGCATTGGTTTCAGCTCTGAGATCTCACATCTTAACCAAGGGCATCTTTTGCTTCAGTGTGCATTGCATAATTTGAATTCCTCCTCTTCAAATCAGTTTGTGCGGGCTCGTTCTTCATTTGATGGTTGGAGTCAGCATCTTGGCTCAAAGAACTCCAGACTTGAGAACTATCATACTATCTTAGATGATCTCATTGAATCACTTAGCCTGCCTAAGGTTAAAAACTCATCCAAAGGAAAGGTTTTGATGCATGCTATTTATGGGGTGAAGGTTTCAACTGTGTTTGTCTGCAGTGTGTTTGCTGCTGCCTTCTCTGGTTCTGCAAAAATGACGGATTTGCAGATTCCTGGCACATTTTTGTGGGCAGAAGCTTTTACTGATTTGCAGACTAGTGTAAATGAGGTGATAAGAGGAGTACTTTCCAGTGGAAGAGTTGCAATATTAAAGGAGCTTGAAGCAGTTGACATGTGTGTGAAGCAGTTGTATCCCATGATCCAGGACGGGGCGTGCTCTGTTGAAGCTGAAGCTTTTGAGAAATCTATTTTGGATCTAGAGAAGGGGGCAGATAAGCTTTCGCAAGGATTAGATTTTCTTACAAAGGAAGTGGATGGTTTCTTTCAGATTGTTTTAACTGGGCGTGATGCATTGCTTTGTAATATAAGAGAGAGCAGCAATATCTCTGTCCCAGTGGTAGAGAACAAGAGAGAAGAGCAAGCTGCTAGATGATTCTCGTGAAACAAGGAAATTCTCCTGTACAAATATGGTTTAGGTATGAGGTCTTCTGCTATATGATTGATGAAAATATACCATTCCATTTGGAGTATTGTAGTCAATATGGTGTAGCTTGTAATGTCCACCCTATGACCGTGGTTTGGGTCTTTATTAGTATTTCCTGTTATGTAATGTTAATTATATATAAATGGATTTGTATTGTTTCTATACAAGTTTTCCTCTTGCATGATAATTTTCAAAAGTTAAGAAATGGTTTGTGCCTTATTTTCTCTCTCTAGCTTACTCGGAAGACCATCTAAAGACCTCTGCTCCCACCAGCCCAAGGTAGTTATGCTATATGTTCATGAAATTTGAATATGTGGTTCTCTTACCCCATGTTTTGTAATTTTGGAGTTTGGAACTTAGATTTGGCCTTTGTGCTGAATGAAATGAAATATATAACTGCACAGACTTTTGTTGAACCCTACACAAATTCTAATTTGAGGTCAGAATTTCGTTAAGACCAAATACAACGTCACTGATCATACCAGTCCTGCGAAAAAGCATTTGCTTTGGCTTCTCGATGCTTTAGCCCTTTCCACGGAAGGCTGGTTGATGGGTTTCCCTCGTTGCGGGTAAACTACTGGGCAATATGTTTTTACATATGCTTAGTAGTGGGTGAATGGTTCTACATCATCTCACTGTTCTTGTTTTACACCAGCTGGATGCGGAGTGGCATTTCGAATGGTGAGTGTGGTCGTGGTTCCAGATTTTCAGAAAGAAGCAGGGCTCTAGGATTTTGCTCGAGGAGTACGCAAGAAGCTGCAAGGTTCCCCCACTATGGGAGCATATTGACAAGACAGCGTTTGCCAATGTAAACGAGGGGCTATCGACTAGGGGAATCAGTGGGTAGTTGGAAGGCCTTCAGGAAAGCAGAGGATGGGAAGTAATGTGCAATGCATTGGGCAGCCTATTGACGAGACACATCATTTGCCAATGTAGATCGGAAGGCCTTCAAGAAAGCAGAGGATGGGAAGCATGTGCTAGGAAATGCTTGAAGTATTATGACTTTTCTTTCATGTTGTGTGTGTTCACACAATCGAACAAAATCACTTTTCATCTTTACGGTTGATATTTGTCTGCCATGGGACATACACCCTGTCCCCCAATTGGTTTGAGCTGAAGATAATTTGTATTGTTGAAGGTCTCGGGAGGTATTTGTGTTGAAGGTTTTCAATTCAAACTTTAGAAAGAAATGCAAAGGGCATTTGAAAAAGGGTGTAATGGTGGGTATGGCATGGGGAACATGGGCTTTAATGCTGCTTACATTTGTCAATCGAATTAAGATGTAGCTTTAGACAAACTTTTGTTTAGTTGGCAAGTTGGTGTATTTTGATCATTCTTTTATGGGTAATTATTTTGAAAATAACTTCTAACTTTTTTAAAATTTGTCCTCCAAAAAATACCAACTTCTAAGTTGAGGCTCCCCATTTCTAAATTTGCAACATGGGTCAAACACATTATTAGAATGGAGGACTGGGGTCAAGTCATTGGAGTAGTTGAAATGCAGTCGTAACTTTTGACTGGTCTAAAGTGGAAGGCCATGTAGGTTGATGCACTAAAGTGAGTTTTTTCCTCTTTTATAATTAAAAAGAAATAAAATATAAAAAAGCACTCTGATTGAGAAATTTTTTCTCAAAATAATACTTATATAATCTCGCGGCTTCATGCTGCGAGATTTAAAAGCGCAGCCAATGAGAAGCTGACGTGTGGCACAGTGCAGAAAAAATTTCGCAGCTTCATGCTGCGAGATTTAAAGACTCAGACGAACATGGTGGTGACACGTGACAGTGGGAAAATCTCACAGGTTAGTCCTGCGAGATTTACGGCTCTAATTACTCCCCTTTTTTGTAAATTTAAATTTAAATAATAAACATTCCCTTTTAATAAATTTAATCATAACTTTCCCTTAAAAATATAATTTAAACTTAAATTTTAATTTTTAAATTGTAAATATATAATTTTTAAAAAAAAATTACATAAAAGAAATTATTGATTATAAATAAGTATTTTGTCATAGAAATTTGGATAAAATGCAAAAAAAAATTTCAAAATATGATTCTAACCCCTGAATTTACAAAAAATACTACAAAATTTCTTATAATTTAATTTTATTGACGAAATGAATATTTTGTTAGTTAACTATTAAATGCATGTGGAATAACAAAATTTGTCTTTAATAAAATGATATTTTAAAATGAGTGGATTAGAGACCGAACAAAAATTTCGAATTGAATGCTTTGATGCTTTGTGCCAACTAATTCTTTAATTATGACAAAATAATTTGTATTATTTCAAAATTTTCTAAAAATATAATTAGAAAAAATAAATTTCTCAATAAGTTATAAAAATGCCTAATAATTATAATGCTGCAAAATGTTTATTGGATGTAATATTTAAAATTAACAATTAAACATTTTGCAAGACAAATTTAAATTTAAATTTGTAAAAAGGGAAAGTTATAATTAAATTTAAATTATAACTTTAAAAAATTAAATTTTATCTAAAGAAATAAATAACAAAAAAAAAAAAGTTTTAAGTAAGATTGAAGCTCTGTAGAGCACATGCAAAATTAATGGGAAATAGATAATGAAATTTGATCCGTGAGTATCGTGAGTTGACAAAAGCTAATCGTGTAAGGAGTGTGACTATTTCTAACACAAGTTTAATCAACTTGAAAACAAGTATGACGGACTCAGTTAGCAGCATTAAGACTCTAATTTACATATGTAATTATAAATATTATATTAGATGCATATAGTCTCTCTAAGGAGTGTATGAAAGATAATAGCAGCATCAATACCTCTTCGTACGTCTTAATTTTTTTGTTTTTACTCTTTTTTATTATATTTTGACTATCCGCATACTAAACCAATTATTTTGACCAATCCTTTTGGTGTTTGAAAGTAGGATTTGGGTCAAATTGGATTATTGTTAGAATGCTTTTTTGTCTTAGTCACCTATTCATATTAAAATAATTAAATTTTTAAAAAAGTGAGTCTAATTAAAAAACAAAAATAATAATTATCTCTATAATTCCTTTGACAAAAGGCATATCTATTGCTAAATTAAAATATATGAAATATTCAAAACACAGAATATATAGTTCAATTTGCCAGGTTGCGGTACAAGTTAATAATAAGCTGCACTGTGAGAAAGGAGGAAGAAGGCAGGGATATTTCATGAGAACGAGATTTATTATTATTTTCTTTCAAGTTCAAAAATTGGACCTCTCTCGCCTTGACGCATGTGTGTAAAAATGAAAGTACAATATTATTTATATAAAATTAAAAGATAATAAAAAAAAATGTAACATTATTTGCGTGTGGAAACAAATATTTTTAATTTTTCAAATAATTGTAAAAATATCAAATTAATTTTTTATTTTCTAAATTTATATAAAAATTTTAAAATATATTTTTATTTTATATATTTTTAATTTCTTACTCGAATACGTTCATTAAAATATTATTTTCATGAATGTAGAGAAAACCATACTAAACTTTTTCTAATTATAAAAATTTAAATTCAAATGCAAAATTAACGATTCTTACATGTTGTAACTACATGCAGTTTGAACTTTAAATTTGGATAGTCAATTAAAGTATAAGTTTAAAGAAATCATGAAATAAACTTTAATTAAGGATATACATACTCTCAAAATTAATATATCACTTAAGCAATAATATTTTTTTATTAAAATTAATATACGTAATTAATTAATATACTTTAAGACAAATTTACTAGGAGTTTAATGGAGAGAACATATATTAAGTGCTCCCTAAGATTTTCGGTGCATGTAGTATATGATGGTGAGGGCAGATTAACGTGTAAATGTTTAGAGTGCTGAAACACGTTTGGATCTGACAACGCACGTAAATGCATGCAGACATACAAATTTTAGTAATACGAATTTTGCAGTAAAAGAAAATTCAATTTAAGGAATTAACTTAACTAGACATGCAAATTTAGATGATACGAATTATGTGTCATTTTTTAGATTTGGCAGTATTGAATTCTTTAGAGATACGAATTATTAAATGATATATACAAAAGAATAAAAAAAATAATCAATTATATACAAATGAAATCAAAACAATCAATGATATACATACAAATAAAATGCAATTAAAATAGTGCTAAACTACTCCGTGCCGCAGCGAGGTCGTCTCCGGGGTCGTGGTGGCTGTCGTCTGCGTCTACCCTCTCCCTGCTCGTCAGCATAATCAGGTGTCCTGTCCCGTCGTGCTGGATGTGAATCCTCTCCCCCAAGAGGTGCTGCATCATCATCATCAGCCATGCGGAGCGCACGCGATGAGAAATGATACGATGTCTCGGGACGAGAACGAGGCGGCATAGGGGGTGCATCGACCTCCACCCCATCGAAAAGATTGTCCAATAAAAATGACATGGATGGGGTAGCAGCAAAGTCGGATGGGGCATCAGTCGGTCTGCTCGACGGTCCGGCAATATGAGCTGCAGTGAAAGGCTCATAAGGCGCTGACAGGCTGAACAAGTACTCGGCCTGTACGATTGGTGGGGAGGACATGGGAGTCCCTGGACAACTAGAGGAGGCATGTTGTCCTCCTCGTACTAGAGCTGGTCGACCTCCTCGTGCTGGTACATCAGGCCGACCTCCTCATTTTGGGATCCGTCGACTGTCCTCGTGGACGAGGTCTAGTGCAGCACTCATCAATCGGTGGATCGCAGGATCCAACGAAATCTGGTCTGCCTCAATGACTATGTCAGCCTGCAGGATATGAACATATATTATTAACGCATTCAAATCGGAACGTATATATAATAAAATGAGTTGTGGCATTAATTTTCTTACGAGGCTCAAATATACAGCTGCGGTCCTGTCGACAAAGCGGCATGTGATAGACCTATACCAAGTGAAGTATGGGTCATTTAGACGCATCGGACTGTGCTCTGCCACTCCTCGTACGATGTAGTCTCGCCGATGCTCCCACGCAGTGACGAATATCGCGTGTGTACTCGACCAGTTTGTGACCCCTCGACCGCGCCCATCCATGCCGTGGAGATCGTCCCCAACAATATCTACCCCCGAAGTCATAAATGGGGCGGGAATGACCTGTCGAAACCCGAACTGTCGCATGACTCGATCGGGAAGATACCACTCAATAATATGAAAGCATATGAGTGGCACTCGAGTTACCCACAGGTCCCTTCTGTCTGCATAGGCAGGCGGTAGGTCGGCTAAAATCTCTTCTGTGTAGGGCATCCATATAAACTGCAGTTAGACAAAACAAAAAGTTAAGCGGACTATACACAACTGAAAGAAAGAAAGAAATAATATCATGTGCTATACTTTAACTGATTTATACCTCATGCTCCCGATGCATGTCCAACTCGAACCTGTACCAGGACAATGTGTGAAGCGCAACCATTGATGCCCTCAAGTCGTCTCTCCATCTGTATAAGATGATACGTAAGTTCCCAAATACAAGACTACTACATATTATGAATTAGTATTCATAATAGTTATAGAGTGAATGAGGATAGATAGATAAAATTGGTACTAACCGATATGCGAGTGGGAGAGGATCAACCGAACGACCGTCCTGACCCCTCTCAATCTGCAGGAAACCTCGCCGCGTAGGCGCGAATGAAGGAAATCTCTCCCAAACCCAAACCTGGAGTAAGCGAAGGGGGCCCGCAATCTGTGTCTTCGAGTGGTGCGCGGCACAACACATCTCCCTGTACAACCACGCCAAAGTGGTTGACCCCTAACTATACGAGTGACACGCTCCGAAGTCCTCAAGGAGTGGAAGGAACATCAGATGCGCATAACTGCTGGAAACATCCGAGAAGATCACCCCACAAATCAAACGCAACAAGTGGGCTCGTGCGTGGCATGCTATCGTCTGAACATATGCATGTGCCGGGAGCTCACGAAACGCATCCCCTTCAAAGAACCGCATACGGATGCGTGCACCAACCAACTCGCTGTCAGGCAGAACGACGCCTAACAAACGCTCGCACATTGTACGCAGGGCGAGTCGACCCTGACGGTCTGTAGGTCCCTCCACTGGTCTGGCAGTGCGACCAATGACAGCTCGCCCATCAATCGGCAACCCGAACAAAACAGCTACGTCCTCTAATGTGACGGTGGCCTCGCCATGAGGTAGGTGGAACGTGTGTGTCTCGGGTCTCCATCGCTCCACCAATGATGTGACAAGATGCCAATCAAGCTGGATATGAGCAATCCGATAAATGCCATAAAACCCTGCATCGCGTATCAGCTGGACAATGCGGGGGTCTGCCTTTAACCAACGCTCGGCAAACTGCGTGCCCCCTCGGCAGCACAGGGGCTCCGCATGCCCATCAGCCCATGCTCGGCTGGCCCTGTGATGATCGCCCATCATCAAGACGCTCGGATCGGACGGCCCTAGATCAATCCTGGAAATGCATCTTTGCATCAGAATAGGTATATACAAAAAAAAAACTGTGTGAAATAGTATAAAACTGCATACGATATCAACGCGACGGTCCAGCTGCATCGCCCGAGTGGGTCCTTCTCGGACACCTTATGCGATTATGCCCTTCTTGATGACATATACTGCACGTGCTCCTTTTCCTACCTTCCCTAGCGTCCATCTCATTGTGTATACGGGAGCTCCTTGGACGACCTTTATGTCGAGCATACGCTGGATTTGCCTGTATAGTCGGCAACGATGATGCTGGCCAGTACGCCTCGTGCATAATCGGCTGAAAATCCACCGCATATGTCGCATAATGTTCGGCGGTGCTCCAACAAGGCTCAACGTACTGCATGGCGTTGAGTCGTATCTCCGCACATGCAGCGAGAAGGTGGGAGCATGGAAAGTGTAAGGCTTGCCACTTCCCACATGAGCAGACGTGCAAATCCTGAATGCGTAGCGTTTGCACGTTGTTTCCTTTATGAGGTCCCAACTGCGCAGTCGTGATACTAAAATTACCTCTACACCGGTTGAACGTCGTCACGCGATGTCCAGTCGCCTTCAACTTCCTTCTTTCCATCGCCAGCAATATATGAGGAGTGAATGCATTTCCTCCTAATATAGCATTATGAGTAGCCTCCCGTCGACTGTGGAAATAATGTGCAACACGATAAAATGTCAGTTGCACAAGGGCAGTGATTGGGAGGCTACGAGCGCCCTTAAGGATGGCGTTGAAACATTCGACGAGGTTTGTCGTCATGTTCCCATACCTTCTGCCCCCCGTCGTGGCACTGAGTCCACATATGAGGAGCGATTTGATCAAAGAACGCCTTCGCGGGTTCCCCACCCTCATCGAAGATCTTCTCCATCCACATGTTAAACTTTCTAACTTGATGCTCCCTTCCCGCGCGCTCAGTCATTTGCTTCATATTGACACTGTGCACTTTCATGCTGAAGTTGCTTACAACGTGTCGAAGGCCGAATCGGTGGTGCGCACACGGTGGCTGCCAATCGGGATTGTGAGACACTGTAACGATGATCCCTGGATGCCTATCTGATATAAGGCAAATGTCGTCCCTATCGGTAATGGAATGAAGACAACACAGAAACCAATTCCATGTGTCCAAACTTTCCTCTTGCACAATAGCGAATGCAAGGGGAAATATTTGCCTATTTGCATCCGGGCACGTCGCAATAAGGAGTTTTCCCTTGTACTTACCGTACAAGTGTGTCCCATCTATACATATCATAGGAGGACAGTGGGGAAAACCCTGAATAGATGCTGCGAACGCCCAAAAGACTGATGCAAATGTTACGGTCTGATCGCTGCCTGGTATAGGGTTCCACCTCCACTTGACGACAGTACCAGGATTATAAGTGCACATTGCTTCCATCCACCTAGGCAACGTCTGATAAGACTTCTCCCAATCGTCGAATACTTGGGCAATTGCCTTCTGTTTTCCTAACCAAATTTTTTTATATGAGATGGAATAGCCGAAACGACGATCTATGAATTCTTTCAATGTAGCGAATGAGGTCGACGCATCACCCCTTATCATATTCACAATCTCCTTAGCAATAAGGGACGACATGATTTGGCTATGGTCTTGCGAGAGGAGTTCATTCAAGCATGTATGCGGACCACCATATTGAGTGATTTCGAAGAATCGATGTTTCTGACGATACATCGCACGCAGTCTCCAACTGCATTTAGATTTCTTACACCTAACAACCCATAATAGTGGGTTGACTGCAGGACGTGGAAGTCATGGTGCGTTCGAGCGTGGTATATTCACACAGCAGCTATCAATTGATCTTTCGACCCGAATAGCATCCCTTGACTCAGTTCTGATGATTCATCCCAACGAGTTACCCGTATAGGAAGCTCGTCACCATGGGACAAATCTGCAGCATCTACGTCAATTACACCATACATAGGAGGTTCCTCCATGAAATCTGCCGTATATGTGCCATCGTTTGACTGACAGGGGGGTGGGTCGACATCATCGGGGAACTCGTTCGTCCCTTCACCAATTTCCTCCTCGTACGTGTCATCTTGTAAATGAACATCGTTTATGATGTTCATCCCCACGTCCAGTGCGTTGTTCGCTATTGCGAACAACGATCCTGGTTGTTCTACTGAAACATCATCGCAAACACCATAATAATTCGTATGAATAGTAGTTCCTTCGTACGTCTGCGCCTCGAATGACGATCGTGGACATTCGTTCATATCCACAATAGGCATCCCACCAACATCTGCATCCTCTTCCTCCGCTTCAACCACGTGCTCAATAGACGTTCCCGGCTGCCCATGTGCGACGACACCCATCTGAGGAATGAGTTCGACATACAGTTGCACAGTCAAATATGTCGTCCCTACGTAGTGTGCATCCAACACCATGCGCAAACCGTAATCACTAGTTACGGGAACAACCTCATAGAAGATTGTATCATGATGGCCCTTAATCGGGTATCTTGCGGTTAGCTGCAATGCATATTGATTTAGATCAATATGCAAATACTTGTATATCTTCGTATGCAATTTAGTTAATTTACACCTATGACCAATTCTAATAGGTTGAATTGGCAGAATACTATAACTAACACCGGTTTGTCTGGTTATAATGTTACTCCCCATGTACAACAATACCGGAACCGAAATACTGCTTGAACTTCCTGCCATCTAGATTGACACTCGGTAAATATAAAAGACCTACGCAAAACAATAATTTTATGTATAAGTCGTATGCTAAGTGAATAGTGAACAAAAATTATTTTCAATACGTTCATGTGCATGCAATATTTTCTAAATGTTTAACTTGTCACTTTGAAAATATTCTTGCATGCAATTCTGACTTCTCTACGAAAAGTCGTATCGAAATTTAGGCAGCATGCCAAGTGTAATTTGAACATTTACCCATTTTTACAATGACCCTTAAACGTTTGCAGACAATATAATAATATAGTTTAAGCATGCGAGAACCTATGATATCTACCAGCATGCAATTCACATAACTGCATCAGCCATGCAGGAGGCATTTAAATTCGCGCTTAGAAAACAAATACTTTTAGATATAACATATAATATCTTTGAAACTTTTTTGTAAGCAAACCTTCAAGTAATGCGTGTGTCATAAATATTTATTTAATATTTCATAAAAATTAATTAACGTTTTATATTTATATTATATAATAAAATTAATTATATATATATATATATGTATGTATATACATATCTCAAATATAGATTCAAAAGCTCCAAAACATCATGTGCCATTGAGTGTATACTAAATAATTAACTTATAATTCCTTCAACTTATATGCATGCCACTATCATATTCACATTGCTTCCAAACATTAATAAAAAATTATTTTTAATATATCATTTATCTCCAATGAACTCATCTTATCACTAATTTAGAAAGTTATTTTTTATACATAAGAAAGAAAATGAGATTCATTTTTCTATTTTTTCTTAAACAAAATTTGGGAGGAGTGAGAATCCACACATTAGTTATGATTCAAGTTTAGGTTATGTTGAATTTTATCTAAATTTTAACAAATTTATATATAAAGTTTCAAATTTGTGTCATCAAATACAATATAATTTACAAATTTTGATAAGTCAATATAGAGAAGTGATGCGAAAAGCTTGATGAAGATGACACTACAATGATACATCTAAATAATTATCTCACGAAGGCAACTAGTTAACCAATTACGTTTTGTCATTTATATAGTTTATATTATCAAATTCCAAACACAAACAAATCATAGTCATGTGTAGTAGATCGGATCGTACTCTAACAAAAAAATTTGTATGATTTTGGCATGGAGCACGCTCAATATGAGTATATAAGACTAATGTTGAACAAGTTAAATTAACTTAAATTTAACCTTTTAACTTTATTATTAAGCATTAATAGATCAACAAACTACAACTTATTTGTTACTATTAGATAATTATACAATAGAAAATTTTATTCCTATCTTTGCAACTATTAAAACATATTAGATTTTCGCGATATTTATTCATAAATTATTTCATGTTATTTTTTAAAAAATCTTTGTACTTATTGTGAAACGTAAAACAATTATTACGGAAAAACACAGAGTTAGATTTTTTCATCTAAATAATTATCTCATGTAAGAAGTCTAAAAATAACAACAATTTTTATTTTTTTTCATTTTCTTTCATGTGACTCTAATAAATAATAAATATTGGTAAAAGATTAACTTTTTCTACGTCCACAATTTTATAATAATTTAGTTGGTGTGACAGCGAAAAGTATCTCAATTAAGTCATTTTGATAATGTAAATATCTATTACATGTTAAACTATCCTAACTCTTTGTCTCAATTTATACTTGATGATCAAGGAGACACGCATAACTAGTACACTCAAATAATAGATAATGTAAATTATGGATCAATTCATCTAATAATGGTTTTGTAATTAAAGAACCTTATCAAAGTGAGTTAAGACCCACAAACAACACAAAAAATACAAACAAACAAATGTTCTAAACAGTATTTCTTCTTGATATTAATGAATATGTAAATTTAAAATATTGAAGATAAAATTTGAAGCATAAATATTAGATCAATATACTTTTTTTTTATTTAAAATATTCAGATTAAATTATTAAAAATTTACATGATTATGCGGAGTATATACAAATACTATTAGAGACATAAACGTTAATGAAATTATTAATTAAAAAAACTAGCCTTCCTCTAGATGTAGCAACCAACCCAAATAGTCGGAACGCAAATATGATATCAAACCAACTCAAAACATAAAATAAATCTCAGTAAATCTCAGTAAGTTAAATAAAATATTCACGTTTTTTTCTAAATAATAAATAACATACCCCATCTTCGGCCCTTAAATAGCCTCGCCTCACCTCGCCTTCGCCCGAACGGTCACCTGCACCTCGAACGGTAACCTGCCAATGCAACGGTCCTCTGCAAGCTCGAAGGTCTGCAACTTTTCTCCTCTGCAATATTGTGTTCTGAGAAGGCTCGGGGAGGAATTCAGCAAACGAAGCAAATCTCGCAGAACGATATGGATGTCAGGCGCAAATCTCGCAGCTTCGTCCTGCGAGATTTCCGCCACGCGTCACGTTCCAGTTCGATGCCTCATTAAATCTCGCAGCCACGCATCACGTTTCAGTTCGATGGCTCATTAAATCTCGTAGTTTGGAGTTGCGAGATTTCTTCAAGCGTCGCCACGCGTCACCTACCCCCTGTTTCTCTCTTTGCCACGCGTCGAAAGCAGAGTGGCCAATAGTTTAAATCTTGCAGCATGAAGCTGCGAGATTACGTGAGCATTATTTTGGGAAAAAATTTCCCAATCAGAGTGTTATTTTATATTTTATTTCTTTTTAATTATAAAACGGGAAAAAACTCCACTAAAGTTGTATGGCTGTAAATATTTATGACATATTTGGTTTCTAGAATAAAATGAGGCATGAAAATTTGAGTGTGGAGCTCTGCATTTCCTCAACTTTATATTTTTCAAAGTTAATATGGCTATGGTCAAACAACTTTTCAACCTTTAACTTGTGTAACATTTTTTGGGGAGTTCTTAAAAGCTAAAAGTTAGCTTTTTTCACAAATTATTATATTCTATTGTTATCTCAGTTTTTTTTAAATGTTATAAAATTACCAATGTATTTTCTGAAAATACATAGACATTTGATGTTTTAAATACTTTTAGGCATTTTATAAATTTTAAATTTCAAGATGTTTTGATAAACTACAAAAGACTTGATTCTTCCCTAGAAGATATGCAAGTAGTCTAGATTGATAGATTTAGCTATCACAATCAAAAAACGAAAAAGTTTTCTTTTTTCTTTCTTTTTCTTTCGAAGTTTTGTGTGTAAATGTTTATTCATTTTGGGAAGAATCTTCCGCAAAGACCTTATGAAAGTCTTTTTAAAACACGGTTCAGGTATTAAACGTTTTCTGTGAAAATGTCAATAGTAGGGGAAGTTTGCTTAAGCAACCGACCGACCTTCGTAGGCATGGCCAACCGACCCTTGCTACACTTCATTCTCCATGATTTTTAAAATACTCTTCTTATTTATTTATTTTTTAAAAAAACTAATTTCTCTTAAAGAAAACGCACACACATACTAGTTAAGTACGGTAACCATTCATGCCTTGAGTGTTGAAGGATGTTAATCCTTTAAATTAAGAAATTGAAGGGACTATCTTTCACATTCATAATTGTACCCCCAAATTGAAGTCTCTTTTAAAAAATATTTTCCTTTATTTTACCTTTTCAAAATTAAAATAGAGTGATGACTTTGTTTTATAAAATAAAAGGAGCGAGTTAGATAATTAATAAATTGATTATTTATACTCACTAGGGTTTCAAAATCATCACCAAACTAGTTGATAACCAAATGAGCCTCTTGAGCTCAGTGTGGACGAGGGTGAACAAGTTTGGTCTTCCCAATATGGGGGATGAGCCTCTTGAGCTCAGTGTGGACGAGGGTGAACAAGTTTGGTCTTCCCAATATGGGGGATCATACTCCCCATTACCCCAATAAGCACTCAAGTATGATTTTCTTGGCGGATCACTCTTAACAATCTTTTTTATTTTTCTCCCAAACATTTTTTCTCTAAAAGGAACATGATATCAGGCTTATTTTCTCAACCATTTCTTTTATTCGTCAAATTGTCGAGCAATGGCCTAGTCCTCGACAATCCAAGCAATGATTTTCATGGCAACTAGTGGGGGTTGGCAAGGCCTGCCTCCTCAGCCATTTCAGTGACAAGCTATGCTGATCCTATATTTCCCATCTATAACTTCCACTTTTTGTTATTTTCCTTCAACCTTCCTACAAGTTCTTTCTTCATTCTTAATTCCTCTTTTACGACTCGTTTGGTACAACAAAGTAGTTTATCCTTGAAATAAGATAAAATATAATTTAAATTTGACCAAAAGACACTAACCTCCTCTAAGGTTTGACAAAAAGACAATAACATCTCATAAGGT